>NC_092158.1:63293891-63583891 GCF_045791955.1 Oncorhynchus clarkii lewisi | reverse complement strand
TGATATCGGTGCATAAAAACAAGTCTCCTGAAGTAGCCAAGTGTGGATGTGGGCCCGAGCTAGTAAAGAAGCTTACTTATGTAACCATGGTTATGTAAGCTCCAATAGGGATCACTCCAATAGGGTATCCTTCCACGCACAGGATACATTCCGAGTAAGAATTTCAGATTAGTCCCTTGTGCCAGGTAGTGCTGCGATTGACCCTAGCTGCCACTTTAGCCTTTTGTATCTTGGTAGCAGTGGCACAGGTTTCCTGGTGCTTCGGGGCATATTTTGGTGTGGGGCTTGGGTAGGAATTTGCCTGTAAATAAACATGCAAGTCTAAAACAACATCCAGCCCTTTTCTAAGCACATTTGTCATATGAAAACAACCCAAACACATGACTTGAAAACAAAATTCGACAACATGCCAAAGTGAACCTCCCTATTCCCTAGCGTGGAAATCCAGAAGGATTTCAGCTCAGTTTTCATGTTTGTTTCACTAGTCCAACGATGGTGAAACATGGAGGGATTCTGTCTGGGTTGAGGCTACCTTCCCACTACCCGCACGCTTGTAGATTTGAACAGATCAGCTGAAGTAATACGGTACAAGGTCCTCCCAGTCTATCAAAAGGCAAGGAGGTTGTTCACTGGCTATGGTTTAGGGACAAGGGGTCGATGTAACAATCAGCACTGCAGGCTAACATATCTTCATAACTTGGGGGCTGTACTGGCTAAGAGGTGTCAGATTACATTCCTCATGCGATTCTAAAACGCACGACCATATACAGAAATAAAAACCGTGCCAAGTAAATTGAATGTGCACAAACTGTCAATGTGTGTTTAAACGTACCACTTCTACATTCTTTCGGTTTCTCTTCGAAAATCTCCTCTCTTTCACTGGCTTCTGTGATTTCAACATCTTCACGTTGCTATTTTGATTCTGAATGGTGGGGTGAGGGTTTGAATAATTGAACAGTCATTTTTAACAACCAGCAGTTGTTTTTACCCAAGTGTAATGTATCTGCTATGTACCGGATGTCCGTTTTATTCTTGGAAGCTGAAATTACTTCCATTTCAGAGAGGGTGCGAACCAATCCTTTATTGCGTTATTTGGGAGCCACCACACTGTTTGGTCTTCGATCCAGTACTCTGGATTAACATGTACTTCCTTCTCATTTGCCATACACACTGCTCTGGCCCACGCCCTCTGAGATTACAACCTGGGGAAATAGACATTGTTAGACAATATACTAGAAGCCATAATTGCAAACCAAACTACTCCAATAGATCTGGTCTTACTTGGCAAAGCTGTACAACAGGGGGGGATCACTTTGCAGCCTATGTTAAGGCAGACACAGCCTTGCTGATGAGGTCCTCGGGAGACATATTTGTTATTTAGAGCTTTGTGGATATTTGAGCTACTTGCGATGTGGAAGTCTTTTGGAGGCACGTGGGGAAAATGAAGAAGTTGTCGGTTTGAGTATGGTGAATGACATCACAGGCAAGGTTTCCATCGTCTCTTATTTCTTAGACAAAAGTCACGTTTCTCCACGAAGAGGAAGCAACCACCTCACGTGCTAAACTATACTGTATATACGATTGGATGTTCTTGGCAGTATGTTTCACTCGGCTTTATTAAGACAGTCACAGCGTAGGCTTTTGCTGGCACGTTTAAGCCACTGCAGCAGCTGGTTCTCAAACTCAATTAAGCTCATCGAGTGAGCAGTTGTGAAATACAACATCTGCCAAGTGAGTGAGAACATGTACATTGTCCACTGTAAGTGTATCAGCAGCTGTTTGGCATAATCAAGGTAACCACTGAGCACAGACGTCAGTTCAACGTCTAGGTTGGATTCACATTTGGCTGAGTTGTCAACTAATGTGAATTCAAGGTGACATCAACAAAACAAATGTCACCATGTCATTGGATTTAGGGTCAAAGTTGGGCCAAAAAAAGACAAAATGCACCTTACGTTGATTAATTTTTGCAAGTCTAATTCGTTTTCTATGTTGATTCAACCCCCTAGGTGACACAGGTCCATTTTAACGACCTTTGAAAATTGGTGACCTTTTTCAGGGCCTTTCTTCTCTCTGATGCCTTGACCCTTTCCCATGAGCTTGAGAACGTTGCCTTTAAAAGGTGCTTCGCTGAAAAGCATAATGGGATTTAATCCTGGACTTAGACCAGCCCACACTCAGTCAACAAACGCTTATGGCAAAGTATCACAATGGCTGTTGTTTACAGGCTACAGACTTGGGTAGAGCGTGCGTGTTGCAACGGTCACCAAAGCTGTTCCCCTGAGTGACGACTAAGACTAAGTGTAAAATATTATATTTAGCAACCAATGGATCTCTTAGTTTAAATACAGATACATTACTTTCCCCTCTCTTGAGTAAAACAGGTCATAACATTAGTCAATTGATCTTACAAGGAATAGTGCCTTGTGACAGTGATGTACAGTATATGATCCTGAGTTTGGTCTTCAAGACAACTTTGTCATACAAAGTGGTGTAAAGTACTTTAAGTAAAAATACTTGAAAGTACTACTTATGTAATTTTTTGGAGTATTTGTACTTTACTTTACTATTTATGTTTTTGATAACTTTTACTACATTCCTAAAGAAAATATTGTACTTTCAAAGTACTCATTACATTTTGAATGCTTTGCAGGATGGGAAAATGGTCTAATTTACACACTTATCAAGAGAACATGTGGTCATCCCTACTGCCTCTGGCCTGGTGGACTCACTAAAGACAAATGTATATTTTGTAAATAGTGTTAGAGTGTGTCCCTGGCTATCCGGACATTTTAAAACAAGAACAATGGTGCTATCTTCTTTGCTTAATTACATGTCATTTGTAATTTGCAAATTACATTTACTTTTGATACTTAACTATATTTAAAACCAAATACTTTTAGACTTTTACTCTAGTAGTATTTTACTGGCTGACCTTCACTTTTACTTGAGTAACGTTCTATACATTTATTGTCGTGGAATATTTCGGACTCAAAGGAGAGAGACTTTTAGATTTCTTCAAAACAATCCAACTTTATTATCGATTAAGAATTGCAATCACAGAGCTGAACAGCGACCACCCATCGATAATTGTTGAGAGCCCAATGAGCAGATTTGGGTTTACTGCTCTTTATAGCAAAGTGCATCCTCCTGAATGTTCATGACAAATAACAGATGTGTAGAATTATACACAGGTACATTGTGATATCAAGCAACAGACAGTAAGATTTACATTGCACCAGGTTTCTGTCTCTAGGTTATTGTTTATACAGAAATACTCATGTAACATAGCACACTAGGTCCTTCCCTCAAATGATGAAGTCCAGTGTTCATCTGCGATGTGGGAGCAATAAACTGCATGGAGGGGTACTTGGCCCTTGCAAACAGGCCAGCATTTCACACAGACGCTATGCAGTCTAGGTTTTATCACCAAGGCATCGGAAATCAATTGCCAGCGTTAAGCATCAGAGGCTCCTCTCAGATGAACAGCCAGACTGTGAAAGTACTAATACAAGAATACATTCTAATATAAAGTCATGCGAATAACATAATGTTGTAATTTCCACCATATGATCTATAATTTTACTCAAGTATAACAATTGTGTACTTGTTCCACCACTGGTCATGCATGAGTATATGTTATGTTCAGCTGGTAGGATATTAACTGCTTGGTTACACATTAAAAGTTAGATAAATACATTCCTACTGTTATGCCACCAGTAAACCGATCCTACCTCCTGAAAAATCTACAGTATTTGATAATGACCAATACAACATATGAAATGTGCTTAATTAACAGCATAGACAATCACACTGATGACACACACAAAGGATGGAAGTGACGCTTGAAAAACATTCTGTCCCTCAAATGGCGGTCAGACAAAGAATGGTCTGTCAGGAATGTTTCTGTCAGGATAAACCAGTACTAACTGAAAGTTGAGGAAATTTTGCAGGGAGAATTGTTGAAGGAAGAATATTTATTTACTCTCTCTGTCCCGTCTCTTTCTGCCCAGGGGGAATCCTAATGGTTACCAAGGCAACATGACAAGTGACTTGGCATGGATCATCAGAGCTTGTCTCTTTGTGAGTTCTAGACTCTATATTGCCTCATCATTTCTCACCGACACTATTCAAGCTGTCACAGCACTGACAGGCACACCTGCAGCTGGAGATACTAGTACCCATCTGGGTTTCGCTCACTTTATCATGTAAAACAGTGGGCCGTGAATCTTTGACACCCTGAATTGACTGGAAAAGGTTTAACCGCGACCCTGAAACACACACAGCTCCTACTACTTACGTGCACGTTGTTTAGCTACATATGAATGAAACCAGGTTTGAATTCTATCTGATGTGGTTGTAGTGAAATTTGCATATAATTCAATTAGGTATTGACTATTATTGAATGATTATGCACATTGCACTCTTCAGGTTATTAACAGATTCATAGTGTACTCGACGGATTCCCTCCTTTCCTCTCCTCTGCTTTGATCCTCTACTCTCTCCTCTCCTCGCCTCTCCTCTCCTCAGCAGGTGTGCCTGTGGAGAGCCTGTCTGTGTAAGGCGAATGACTGCATGCATAACGAACTTCTGACAGAAATGGTAAATGATAGTCACTAGTTAGTTACTCATCACAATTCTTCTAACCTTTTGGTGCATTTTCATACTTAAATAAAGGTTCATTTTTTAATTTTTTTAAATGTATTTTTTATTTTAACTAGGCAAGTCAGTTAAAGAACAAATTCTTATTTTCAATGACGGCCTAGGAACAGTGGGTTAACCGCCTTGTTCAGGGACAGAACGAGAGATTTGTACCGATCTTGGGGTTACTAGTCCAACTCTCTAACCACTAGGCTACACTGCCAACCCATAATATGATGTTGAACCTTTAAGTAACTGGTTGCCTTTTTACCTTCAAGGTAGAACGTCTGCCAAAGGGCTATTTGTTCAGAGTGAACAAAAGTGAGGTATGGGTTCCATTCCAATTCTGTACATTCTATCTGTAAAGCCTGACTCCTAACTTGAAATCTGCAAGTGTAAATTGAACTTGAATCCATTGACATACATGCAAAATGTTATGAAACTGTCAATGTTATGCAAGCTTATCTCAAGCTATGTTTTGGACGTAAAGGATTAGAAACTTAATTGCTGTCATTTCCACATGTTTATTACAGGAAACATTTGTTGCAAAAGCCCTTAGCAGGTTCTATGGGGAGAACTGTAAGGAGGACTTTGAATGCAAAGATTACACTGAAGACAAAACAAATTCTACTGTATGTTACTTACTGACCTGTCTGCATGGGAAGGTAGGTCTGTGTGTGTGTGTGTGTGTGTGTGTGTGTGTGTGTGTGTGTGTGTGTGTGCGCGTGCGTGCGTGCGTGTGCACATACATGTGCATTGGTTCTACTGTGTGTGTGTGTGTCTTCCTCCAGTACTGAGCCTCTTCTTCTTCCTCCCCCTGTATAACAGGAACCTGAGTGTGTCTCCGATGTCACATACAGTCTAGCTGACGTGGAGTTGGTCAGTTTGAAAGGCTTCAAGTGTCTGGTTGAAGATGCATTCAATCAGAAATATAATTTGTCACAAGAACAAGAGGACGGTAATGTTTAAAATACCTTTGGTTCCATGACCTCCAGTGCATAAAATCATAATATTACATGAAGTACATCGATAGTGCCTTCGGAAAGTATTCAAACCCCTTGATTTTTTCCACATTTTCTTACGTTAGAGCCTTTTTCTAAAAATGGATTAAATCCTCAGAAATCTACACACAATACCCCATAATGACTAAGCGAAAACAGGTTTTGATTTTCTTTTGCAAATCTCTAAAAAATGTTAAAGATAAATACCTTATTTACATCAGTGGTCAGATCCTTTGCTATGAGACTCAACATTGTTTCTACAACTTGATTGGAATCAACCTGTGGTAAATTCAATTGATTGGACATGATTTGGAAAGGCACACACCTGTCTATATAAGGTCCCACAGTTGACAGTGCATGTCAGAGCAAAAACCAAGCTATGAGGTTGAAGGAATTGTCCGTAGAGCTCCGAGACAGGATTGGGGAAGGGTACCAAAACATTTCTGCAGCATTGAAGGTCCCCAAGAACACAGTGGCCTCCATCATTCTTAAATGGAAGAAGTTTGGAACCACCAAGACTCTTCCTAGAGCTGGCTGCCCGTCCAAACTGAGCAATCGGGGGAGAAGGGCCTTGGTCAGCGAGGTGACCAAGAACCCAATGGAACCCAAAGACTCTCAGACCATGAGAAACAAGATTCTCTGGTCTGATGAAACCAAGATTGAAATCTTTGGCCTGAATGCCAAGCCTCACATCTGGAGGAAACCTGGCATCATCCCTACGCTGAATCATGGTGGTGGCAGCATCATGCTGTGGGGATGTTTTTCAGCGGCAGGGACTGGGACACTAATCAGGATTGAGGCAAAGATTAACGGAGCAATGTACAGAGAGATCCTTGATGAAAACCTGCTCCAGAGCGCTCAGGACCTCAGACTGGGCGAAGGTTCACCTTCCAACAGGACAACGACCCTAAGCACACAGCCAAGACAATGCAGGAGTAGCTTCAGGACAAGTCTTTGAATGTCCTAGAGTGGCCCAGCCAGAGCCCGGACTTGGACCCGATCGAACATCTCTGGAAAGACTTGAAGTTAGCTGTGCAGCGACGCTCCCCATCCAACCTGACAGAGCTTGAGAGGATCTGCAGAGAAGAATGGGAGAAACTCTCCAAATACAGGTGTGCCAAGCTTGTATCGTCATACCCAAGAAGACTCAAGGTGGTCATCGCTGCCCAATATGCATCTGAGTAAAGGGTCTGAATACCCATTTATGTTTTTTTGTATATATATAAATTAGCCAACATTTCTAAAAACATGTTTTTGCTTTGTCGTTATGGGGTATTGTGTGTAGATTGATGAGGGGGAAAAAAACAATTGAATACATGTTAGAATAATGCTGTAACCTAACACAATGTGGAAAACGTCAAGGGGTCTGAATACTTTCCGAAGGCACTGTATGTTGTATATTATCAACGCATCTCCCTTCTTACTATATGTCCTGTGTTTTGTTTACAGAATGTGCTGATGTTTTTGGTAAGCATTTGTGTGTGTGTGTGTGTGAAATATTTTTATTAAAAAGAGGGATGTTTTTACCTTTCCTTCTCTGTGTGATGCAGATAGATGGCCAAAAGCAACTGCGCCGGTTAAGTGTATGTGCGTGTGCTTGTGTCCATGCGTACGTATGCATGTGTGTGTGCCTTCTGTACATACGTGTGGGAAATATGCTTATTTACAATAACTAGTCGTTTTAACCCATTGCTCTTCATCTCTCTAGTTGATGCAGTGAGATGCCAAAAAGCAACTACACTTGGTAAGTGTGTGTGTGTGTGTGTGTGTGTGTGTGTGGTAACACTTCATTTGGATTGTCCATCTATAGATGCTCTACAGACGATCAATTACATTTCAACTAACCCTAGATGTAACCCTTACCCTAACAAGCAGTTGCTTATAAACCATCAGTGCCGAGCGATTTTTTTTCCCTTATTCTTCTTCGTTTTTTGGTACTTTTTACCCCCAATTTTGTGATATCCAATACAGTCTTGTGACATGTGACGCAACTCCCGTACGGAGGAGAGGCGAAGGTCGAGAGCCATGCGTCTCTCCGAAACACAAACCTACCAAGCCACTTGACACACTGGTCGCTTAACCCGGAAGCCAGCCGCACCAACGTGTCGGAGGAAACACACCGTACAACTGGCGACCATGTCAGCGTGCATCTGCCCGGCCCGCCACAGGAGTCGCTAGAACACGAATGGACAAGGACAGCCAAACCCTCCCCTAACCCAAACGACAATGGGCCAATTGTGAACCTCCTCATGGGTCTCCCGGTCGCGTCCGGCTGCCACACAGCCTGGGATCGAACCAGGGTCTGCATTGACGCCGCTAGCACTGCGATACAGTGTCTTAGACTGCTGCGTCACTGGGGAGGCCCTGTGAATATGGCTTTTTGAGGTCAGTTTCAGTTCAATTATTAAAAAAGAATCACGTTTTTTGGGGGTTTCAATTTTATTTTTAGACATTAGATACACATGCGTTATGTGGGTTAAATGCTGTAACAACACAGAACTAAACAATTCATAAAAGTCCCATGATGGTAGTGACCATTATTGCTTATCACTTATTATCCGTCATTTATTCACATTACTTTAATAAAATATTTGATGTCTTTATTACTTCAATCCAAGTCGTCATCTCATCTCTATAGAGCTGCTGCCTATGCTGTCTGATAAATATCACCATTTTAATAGTTCTTTAAAGTTAATAAGGCAGGCTTTAATGATTGCTGAATACCAACTATCAACCACTTAGATCATGTATTTTCACGGAATTTAGACGGAATCTAAAACCAACATCCAGATAATCACATTGTATGATTTTTAAGTAATTAATTTGCATTTTATTGCATGACATAAGTATGTGATACATCAGAAAAGCAGAACTTAATTATTTGGTACAGAAACCTTTGTTTGCAATTACAGAGATCATACGTTTCCTGTAGTTCTTGACCAGGTTTGCACACACTGCAGCAGGGATTTTGGCCCACTCCTCCATACAGACCTTCTTCAGATCCTTCAGGTTTCGGGGCTGTCGCTGGGCAATACGGACTTTCAGCTCCCTCCAAAGATTTTCTATTGGGTTCAGGTCTGGAGACTGGCTAGGCCACTCCAGGATCTTGAGATGCTTCTTACGGAGCCACTCCTTAGTTGCCCTGCCTGTGTGTTTCGGGTCGTTGTCATGCTGGAAGACCCAGCCACGACCCATCTTCAATGCTCTTACTGAGGGAAGGAGGTTGTTGGCCAAGATCTCGCGATACATGGCCCCATCCATCCTCCCCTCAATACAGTGCAGTCGTCCTGTCCCCTTTGCAGAAAAGCATCCCCCAAAGAATGATGTTTCCATCTCCATGCTTCACGGTTGGGATGGTGTTCTTGGGGTTGTACTCATCCTTCTTCTTCCTCCAAACACGGCGAGTGGAGTTAAGACCAAAAAGCTCTATTTTTGTCTCATCAGACCACATGACCTTATCCCATTCCTCCTCTGGATCATCCAGATGGTCATTGGCAAACTTCAGACGGGCCTGGACATGCGCTGGCTTGAGCAGGGGGACCTTGCGTGTGCTGCAGGATTTTACTCCATGACGGCGTAGTGTGTTACTATTGGTTTTCTTTGAGACTGTGGACCCAGCTCTCTTCAGGTCATTGTCCAGGTCCTGCCGTGTAGTTCTGGGCTGATCCCTCACTTTCCTCATGATCATTGATTCCCCACGAGGTGAGATCTTGCATGGAGCCCCAGACCGAGGGTGATTGACCGTCATCTTGAACTTCTTCCATTTAATTATAATTGCGCCAACAGTTGTTGCCTTCTCACCAAGCTGCTTGCCTATTGTCCTGTAGCCCATCCCAGACTTGTGCAGGTCTAAAATGTTATCCCTGATGTTCTTACACAGCTCTCTGGTCTTGGCCATTGTGGAGAGGTTGGAGTCTGTTTGATTGAGTGTGTGGACAGGTGTCTTTTATACAGGTAACGAGTTCAAACAGGTGCAGTTAATACAGGTATTGAGTGGAGAACAGGAGGGCTTCTTAAAGAAAAACTAACAGGTCTGTGAGAGCCGGAATTCTTACTGGTTGGTAGGTGATCAAATACTTATGCCATGCTATAAAATGCAAATTAATTACTTAAAAATCATACAATGTGATTTTCTGGATTTTTGTTTTAGATTCCGCCTTTCACAGTTGAAGTGTACCTATGATAAAAATTACAGACCTCTACATGCTTTGTAAGTAGGGAAAACCTGCAAAATCGGCAGTGTATCAATTATGTTGTTCTCCCCACTGTATGTTGAAGAGGGTGGGGCTTAAGCTGCATCTCTGTCTCACCCCACGGCCCTGTGGGAAGAAATGTGTGTGTTTTTTGCCTATTTCAACCGCACACTTGTTGTTTGTGTATATGGCTTTTATAATGTCGTATGTTTTTCCCCCAACACCACTTTCCATCAATTTGTTTTGCATACCCTCATGCCAAATTGAGTCAAAGGCTTTTTTGAAATCAACAAAGCATGAGAAGACTTTGCCTTTGTTTTGGTTTGTTTGTTTGTCAATTAGGGTGTGCAGGGTGAAAACGTGGTCTGTCGTACAATAATTTGGTAAAAAGCCAATTTCACATTTGCCTAGTACATTGTTTCACTGAGGAAATGTACGAGTCTGCTGTTAATGATAATGCAGAGGATTTTCCCAAGGTTGCTGTTGACACATATCCCACGGTAGTTATTGGGGTCAAATTTGCCTCCAATTTTGTGGATTGGGGTGATCAGTCCTTGGTTCCAAATATTGGGGAAGATGCCAGAGCTAAGGATGATGTTAAAGTTTTAGTATAGCCAATTGGAATTTGTGGCCTGTATATTTTATCATTTTATTGAGGATACCATCAACAACACAGGCCTTTTTGGGTTGGAGGGTTTTTTATTTTGTCCTGTAGTTCATTCAAGGTAATTGGAGAATCCAGTGGGTTCTGGAGGTCTTTAATAGTTGATTCTAAGATTTGTATTTGATCATGTACAGTTGAAGTCAGAAGTTTACATACACTTAGGTTGGAGTCATTAAAACTCGTTTTTCAACCACTCCATAAATTAACAAACTATAGTTTTGGCATGTTGATTAGGACATCTACTTTGTGCATGACCCATGGAATTTTTCCAACAATTGTTTACAGACACATTATTTCACTTATAATTCACTGTATCACAATTCCAGTGGGTCAGAAGTTTACATGCACTAAGTTGACTGTGACTTTAAATCAAATCAAATCAAATTTATTTATATAGCCCTTCGTACATCAGCTGATATCTCAAAGTGCTGTACAGAAACCCAGCCTAAAACCCCAAACAGCAAGCAATGCAGGTGTAGAAGCACGGTCACTTTAAACAGCTTGGAAAATTCCAGAAAATGATATCATGGCTTTAGAAGCTTCTGATAGGCTAATTGAAAACATTTGAGTCAATTGGAGGTGTACCTGTGGATGTATTTAAAGGCCTACCTTCAACGCAGTGCCTCTTTGCTTGACATCATGGGAAAATCAAAATAAATCAGCCAAGACCTCAGATTTAAAAAAATGGTAGACCTCCACAAGTCTGGTTCATCTTTGGGAGCAATTTCCAAATGCCTGAAGGTACCACATTCATCTGTACAAACAATAGTACACAAGTATAAACACCATGGGACCACGCAGCCGTCATACCGCTCAAGAAGGAGACGCGTTCTGTCTCCTAGAGATGAACATACTTTGGTGCGAAAAGTGCAAATCAATCCCAGAACAACAGCAAAGGACCTTGTGAAGATGCTGGAGGAAACAGGTACAAAAGTATCTATATCCACAGTTAAACGAGTCCTATATCGACATAACCTGAAAGGCCGCTCAGCAAGGAAGAAGCAACTGCTCCAAATCTGCCATTAAAAAAAGCCAGACTACAGTTTGCAACTGCACCTGGGGACAAAGATCGTACTTTTTGGAGAAATGTCCTCTAGTCAGATGAAACAAAAATAGAACTGTTTGGCCATATTGACCATATGTTTGGAAGATAAAGGGGGAGGCTTGCAAGCCGAAGAGCACCATCCCAACCGTGAAGCATGGGGGTGGCAGCATCATGTTGTGGGGGTTCTTTGCTGCAGACAATTATGTGGATATATTGAAGCAACAACTCAAGACATCAGTCAGGAAGTTAAAGCTTGGTCGCAAATGGGTCTTCCAAATGGAAAATGACCCCAAGCATACTTCCAAAGTTGACAACTAAGTCAAGGTATTGGAGTGGCCATCACAAAACCTTGACCTCAATCCCATTGAAAATGTGTGGGCAGAACTGAAAAAGTGTGTGCGAGCATAGAGGCCTACATACCTGACCCAGTTACACCAGCTCTGTCAAGAGGAATGGGCCAAAATTCACTTATTGTGGGAAGCTTGTGGAAGGCTACATGAAGCGTTTGACCCAAGTTAAACAATTGAAAGGCAATGCTACCAAATACTAATTGAGTGTATGTAAACTTCTGACCCAATGGGAATGTGATGAATGAAATAAAAGCTGAAATAAATCATTCTCTCTACTATTATTCTGACATTTCACATTCTTAAAATAAAGTGGTGATCCTAACTGAAATAAGACTCAATTTTTACTAGGATTAAATGTCAGGAATTGTGAAACTGAGTTTAAATGTATTTGGCTAAGGTGTATGTAAACATCCGACTTCAACTGTTTCTGTTTTTGCTGTTTGTTCTTTGTTATAGAGCCAAAAATATTGGAGAAGTGGTTTACCCTTGGAGATGTCTCCATTTTGGAAAGATAATTATTTGTGTTTGTTTAGAGTTTTCCAGAAGTGGTTAGTCTATGGATTCTTCAATTACATTGAGCTGATTTCTGATGTGCTCTTCCTTCTTTTTGTGTAGCATATTTCTGTATTGTTTTAGTGATTCACCATAGTAAAGGCATAGACTTTACTATGTTTCTATGTTTCTATGTTTTTGGTTGGACAAGTTTCTCAGTTTCATTCTTAGGATTTTGCATTATTCTTCAAACCGTTTGTCATTGTTGTTCATTTTCTTTGGAATTTCTGTTTGAAATGTTTAGATTTGATAGGGACGCTGAGAGGTCAAATATACTCTTTAGGTTTTCTACTGCCAGGTTTACACCTTCACTATTACAGTGAAACATTTTGTCCAGGAAATTGTCAAGAAGGGATTGAATTTGTTGTTGCCCAATTGTTTTTTGGTAGATTTCCACACTACTTTCCTTCCATCTATAGCATTTGTTAATATTATTCAGCTCCTTTGGCTTTGATTCCTCATGATTGAGCAAAGCTCTGTTCAAGTAGAGTGTGATTTTGCTGTGATCTGATAAGCGTGTTAGTGGACTGACTGTGAACGCTCTGAGAGACTCTGGGTTGAGGTCAGTGATAAAGTCGTCTATAGTCTACAGTACTACTGCCAAGAGATGAGCTATATGTGCACCTACCATAGGAGTCCCCTCGAAGCCTACCATTGACTATGTACATACCCAGCGTGCGACAGAGCTGCAGGAGTTGTGACTCGTTTTTTGTTGTTGCTTATGTTGTCATAGTTATGCCTAGGGGGGCATGTGGGGGAGAGAATGCTGTCCCCTCCAGGTAGGTGTTTGTCCCCCTGTGTGCTTTGGGTGTTAGTTTATTGTCCAGTTCTGGCATTTAGGTCGCCACAGACTAGTGCATGTCCCTGGGCCTGGAAATTGTTTATCTCCCCTCTAGGATGGAGAAGCTGTCATTGGTAAAGTATGGGGATTCTACTGGGGGGATATTGGTAGCACACATGACACATTTTCTCTGTTGAGATCATTTCCTTATTCATTTCTAGCCAGATGTAAAATGTTCCTGATTTGACTCATTTAATAGAGTGGGTTAGGTCTGCTCTATACCAAATTAGCATACCCCCTGAGTCTCTTCCCTGTTTCACACCTGGTTGTTTGGTGGATTGGACAACCAGCTCTCTGTAACCTGGAGGGCAACCAGTGGGTCCATCTCCTTTTTACCATGTGTCTTGTAAGATGACAATGTCTGTATTTCCAATTTCTTTGAAGTCTGAGTCCTGCTGTCATGTTGAGGTCCGTTCCGCAGGAAATGGGGGCATCGTGTGGGCAGAAGGGTTACAGGTCTGATATGGGGGGGGGCCTATATAGGATGTGGTCTTAGCTGGTTGGGGTGTGGCTGGTGATGCTGTGGTCTGGGTGTAGGTCCTCTTGGCATGGGTTCTCTCGGTGCAGGTCCTTCAGGAGGGGGTCTTGCAGGTCTGGGAGGGTGTCTCGCTGGTCTCAGCGGGGTGTCCATTGCTCTGTTCTCTCTGTCTGCCTTCTCTCTCTGTCTGCCTGCTCTCTATGTCTCTCTCTCTCTGTCTCGCTTTCTTGCTTTCTCTCTTTCTCGCTCTCTCTCTGGTTAGTTACAGTATTCTCTTGGCTGGGCTGGGAATTCTTCCCTGCTTCCGTGGCCAGAGGGCCCGCCACTATGGGTGTGTACTGTCATTGTGTGTGTGTATGGAATCTGTGGACAATGGGGTGTGTGTGACGACCAGGGGCCAAACATTATCAAAGGACTGCATTGTTAACCATCATGACATCCTCATACTGTCCTCTCTCTCTCTCTGCATGCGAAACATATGTTAACATTGCCAAAGCAGGTGAAGTATACAAAATATACAAAAGTGAAATAAACCTTAAGAATGAACAGTAAACATTACACACAGAAGTTTCAAAATAATATAGACATTACAAATGTCATATTATGTATATATACAGTGTTGTAACGATATGCAAATGGTTGAAGTACATAAGGGGGAAAAAAATAAACATAAATATGGGTTGTATTTACAATGGTGTTTGTTCTTCACTGGTTGACCTTTTCTTGTGGCAACAGGTCACACATCTTGCTGCTGTGACAGCAAACTGTGGTATTTCAGCCAGTAGATTTGGGAGTTAATCAACATCGGGTTTCGAATTCTTTGTGGACCTGTGTAATCTGAGGGAAATATGTGTCTCTATTATGGTCCTACATTAGGCAGGAGGTTAGGAAGTGCAGCTCAGTTACCACCTCATTTTGTTGCGCAGTTTGCAAATAGCCTGTCTACTCTTGAGAGCCAGGTCTACCTACAGCGGCCTTTCTCAATAGCAAGGCTATGCTCACTGAGTCTCTCGCGCTCTGTCTGCATGCTCTCTCTGTCTGCCTGCTGCCTGCTACACCTCTCTCTCTCTCTCTCTCTCTCTCTCTCTCTCTCTCTCTCTCTCTCTCTCTCTCTCTCTCTCTCGTTAGTTACAGTATTCGCTGGGCTGGGAATTCTTCACTGTTTTAATGGCCAGAAGGCCCGCCACTATGTGTATGTACTGTCATTGTGTATGGAAGCAAAGGCTGTGGAATCTGTGGACATTGGGGTGTGTGTAACGACTAGGGGCCAAACATTATCAAAGGACAGTATTGTTAAACATCATGACATCCTCATACTGTCCCCTCTCTCTCTCTCTGCATGGGAAACATATGTTAACATTGCCAAAGTAAGTGAAGTAGATAATATACCAAGTGAAATAAACAATAAAAATGAACAGTGAACATTACACACAGAAGTTCTAAAAGAATAAAGACATTACAAATGTCATATTATGTATATATACAGTGTTGTAACGATGTGCAAATGGTTGAAGTACAAAAGGGGGAAAAAATAAGCATAAATATGGGTTGTATTTACAATGGTGTTTGTTCTTCACTGGTTGACATTTTCTTGTGGCAACAGGTCACACACCTTGCTGCTGTGACAGCAAACTGTGGTATTTCAGCCAGTAGATTTGGGAGTTTATCAACATCGGGTTTCGAATTCTTTGTGGACCTGTGTAATCTGAGGGAAATATGTGTCTCTATTATGCGCTCTCTGTCTGCCTGTCTTCCTGCTGTCTCTCTCGCTCTCGCTCTCTCTCTCTTTGCTCTCTCTCTGTCTCGCTCTCTCTCTGGTTAGTTACAGTATTCTCTTGGCTGGGCTGGGAATTCTTCACTGTTTTCATGGCCAGAGGGCCCGCCACTATGTGTGTGTACTGTCATTGTGTGTGTGTATGGAAGCAATGGGTGGGAATCTGTGGACATTGGGGTGTGTGTGACGACCAGGGGCAAACATTATCAAAGAACTGTAATGTTAACCATCATGCCATCCTCATCCTGTCACATACATCGCTCTATCTCTCTGGTTAGTTACAGTATTCTCTTGGCTGGGCTGGGAATTCTTCACTGCTTCTGTGGCCAGAGGGCCCGCCACTACGTGTGTGTACTGTCATTGTGTGTGTGTGTAGCCGCTGTGTGTGTGTATGGAAGCAATGGGTATGGAATCTGAGGACAATGGGGTGTGTGTGTGCGTGTGTGTGGGCAATTGTTTGATATTTCCTGCTAAGTCTGATCTCAGTCTCCAAGGGAATAACTTCACTGAACCAGAATATAAACGCAACATGCTAAGTATTGGTCCCATGTTTCATGAGCTGAAATGAAATGTGCAGTTTTGTCGTACAACACAATGCCAAAGATGTCTCAAGTTTTGAGGGAGCGTGCAGTTGGCCTGCTGACTCCACCAGAGCTTTTGCCAGATAATTGAATGTCCATTTCTCTACCATAAGTCGCTTCCAATGTCGTTTCAGAGAATTTGACAGTATGTCCAACCGGCTTCACAACCGAAGACACGTGTATGGCATCGTGTGTGGTTATGGTATAGGCAGGCATAAGCTATGGACAATGAACACAATTGCATTTTATCGATGGCAATTAGAATGCATAGACATACCATGGCGACCAGTTGTGAAATCTAAAGATCAGGGCTTAACAAATTTATTTCAATTGGCTGATTTCCTCGTTTGAACTGTAACTCATTAAAGTCAATGAAAATTGTTGCATGTTGCGTTTATGTTTTTGTTTCAGTATACAAACCTTTTTCTTTACATCTTTTTAGATACAAAAACTCCAACAATATATACAACCACGTTACCCACCATAAATTACAGTAAGCATCTCTCTCTATTTTGTCATACAATGATGTATCTTTTTTATTAAAACTTTGAATTAATAATGTTGATAAAATAATTTTTTAGATGAAAGTCAATCTTTTTTCGGACATTTGTTTTAGAAACATCGTCGATCCCGCCCAAAACGTCATCATCAACAACACCACCACCATCATCATTAACATCGTCAACAATATCAAACAGCAACATGGGTAGGAAACTTTGCAATGTTTGCTTAATCCTTTAATGATTATTAGAGCTCAGTTAGTGTGAAGAATGTCTGACCTTGTGCCAGCCAAGTTAAAACCTCCGCTTACTACTTCTCAGATTTTGAATCCAAATGAATAATGTGGTGCATTATGACATGATATTATCGCTTTCCTTTCTTTCTAGAGTCACAAGAGCAGCAATTACAAAGTAAGTGTTTTAGCCTGGTTTATAGATACGTTACATTACCAAAAGTATGTGGACACCCCCCCCCCCCCCCCCCTGCTGCTATGTAACATTGCTGCGTGGACATGCTTCCAGTCAGCCACATACTTTTGTATATATATAGTGTAGATCTAATGAAAGATACTGTAGATAGATACCGAGATACAGTAGATAGATACTGTTGATAGATACTAAGATTCTGTAGATAGATACTAAGATACTGTAGATACTATAGATACATACTAAGATACTATAGAGATATACTATAGATAGATACTAAGATACTGTAGATAGATACTGTAGATATATAATGAGGTACTATAGATAGATACTAAGATACTATAGATAGATACTAAGATACTGTAGATAGATATTGTCAATATATACTAAGATACTATAGATTGATACTAAGATACTGTAGATAGATACTAAGATACTGTAGATAGATACTAAGATGCTGTAGATAGATACTAAGATACTGTAGATAGATACTAAGATGCTGTAGATAGATACTAAGATACTGTAGATAGATACTAAGATACTGTAGATAGATACTAAGATACTATAGATATATACTGTAGATAGATACTGTAGATAGATATTGTCAATATATACTAAGATACTGTAGATGGATACTAAGATACTGTAGATAGATACTAAGATACTGTAGATAGATACTAAGATGCTGTAGATAGATACTAAGATACTGTAGATAGATACTAAGATACTGTAGATAGATACTAAGATACTATAGATATATACTGTAGATAGATACTGTAGATAGATACTAAGATACTGCAGATGGATACTAAGATACTGTAGATGGATACTAAGATACTGTAGATAGATACTAAGATACTGTAGATAGAAACTGTAGATATATACTGTAGATATATACTAAGAAACTGTAGATAGATACTGTAGATAGATACTAAGATACTGTAGATAGATACTGTAGATAGATACTAAGATACTGTAGATAGATACTACGATACTGTAGATATACTGTGGAAAGAAACTAAGAAACTGTAGATAGATACTGTAGATAGATACTAAGATACTATAGATACATACTGTAGATAGATAGTAAGATAATGTAGATAGAGACTGTGGTACTGTAGATAGATACTGAGGTACTATAGATAGATACTAAGATACTATAGATAGATACTAAGATAATGTAGATAGATACTATAGATAGATACTGTAGATAGATACTGTAGATATATACTAAGGTACTATAGATAGATACTGTAGATAGATACTAAGATACTATAGATAGATACTGTAGATATATACTAAGATCCTGTAGATAGATACTGTAGGTAGATACTAAGATACTGTAGATAGATACTGCAGATGGATACTAAGATACTGTAGATAGATACTGTAGATAGATACTAAGATTCTGTAGATATATACTGTAGATGGATACCAAGATACTGTAGATAGATACTAAGATACAATAGGTAGACACTGTAGATACTAAGATACTATAGATATATACTGTAGATAGATACTAAGATACTATAGATAGATACTAAGATAATGTAGATAGATACTGTAGATATATACTGTAGATAGATACTGAAGATAGATACTGTAGTTGGATACTAAGATACTGTAGATAGATACTGTAGATAGATACTAAGATACTATAGATAGATACTGTAGATAGTATATATCTATATTATCTTAGTATCTATCTACAGTATCTATCTACAGTATCTTAGTATCTATCTACAGTATCTATCTACAGTATCTTAGTATCTATCTATAGTATCTTAGTATCTAAGATACTGTAGATAGATACTGTAGATAGATACTAAGATACTGTAGATAGATGCTAAGATTATGTAGATAGATACTATAGATAGATATTGTAGATAGATACTAAGATACTGTAGATGGATACTGTAGTTGGATACTGGAGACGGACACTAAGGTACAGTAGATAGATACTGTAGATGGATACTGTCGATAGATACTGTAGATAGATACTAAGGTACAGTAGATAGATACTGTAGATGGATACTAAGATACTGTAGATAGATACTGTAAATAGATACTAAGGTACATTAGATAGATACTGCTGAAAGATACTAAGATACTGTAGATAGATACTGTAGACAGATACTAAGCTATATTAGATAGATACTGTAGAATGTTACTAAGGTACAGTAGATAGATATTGTAGATAGATACTAAGATACTCTAGATAGATACTAAGGTACAGTAGATAGATACTGTAGATGGATACTAAGATACTGTAGATAGATACTAAGATACTGTAGGTACAGTGCATTCGGAAAGTATTCAGATCCTTTACTCAGTACTTTGTTGAAGCACTTTTGTCAGAGATTACAGCCTTGAGTCTTCTTGGGTATAACGCTACAAGCTTGGCACACCTGTATTTGGGGAGTTTCTCCCATTCTTCTCTGCAGATCCTCTCAAGCTCTGTCAGGTTGGATGGGGAGCGTCGCTACACAGTTATTTTCAGGTCTCTCCGGTGATGTTTGAACAGGTTCAGATACTTCACCCCCCAGTCTGAGGTCCTGAGCACCTGGAGCAGGTTTTCATCAAGGAGCTCTCTGTGCTCTGCTCCGTTCATCTTTCCCTCGATCCTGACTAGTCCCCCAGTCCCTGTCGCTGAAAACCATCGCCGCAGCATGATGCTGTGGGGATGTTGCCAGGTTTTCTCCAGATGTGGCGCATTCAGGCCAAAGATTTCAATCTTAGTTTCATCAAACCAGAGAATCTTGTTTCTCATGGTCTGAGAGTCTTTAGGTGCCTTTTGGCAAACTCCAAGCAATCTGTCATGTGCCATTAGCTGAGGAGTGGCTTCCATCTGGCCACTGCCATATAGGCCTGATTGGTGGAGTGCTGCAGAGATGGTTGTCCATCTGGAAGGTTCTCCCATCTCCACAGAGGAACCCTGGAGCTCTGTCAGAGTGACCATCGGGTTCTTGGTCACCTCGCTGACCAAGGCCCTTCTCCCCCGATTGCTCATTTTGGCCAAGCAGCCAGCTCTAGGAAGAGTCTTGGTGGTTCCAAACTTCTTTTCCGTTTAAGAATGATGGAGGCAACTGTGTTCTTGGGCACCTTCAATGATGCAGAAATGTTTTGGTACCCTTCCCCAGATCTGTGCCTCGACACAATCCTGTTTCGGAGCTCTATGGGCAATTTCTTTGACCTCATGGCTGTTTTTTTGCTCTGACATGCACTGTCAACTGTGGGACCTTATATGAACAGGTGTGTGCCTTTCCAAATGATGTCCAATCAATTGAATTTACCGCAGGTGGACTCCAATCAAGTTGTATAAACATCTTAAGGATGATCAATGGAAACAGGATGCAGCTTAGCTCAAATACGAGTCTCATAGCAAAGGGTCTGAATACTTTCCGAATGCACTGTACATACTAAGATACTATAAATAGATAGATACTGTATACTCATCTCTCTCCTCTGTGCTCTCTCCTAGGGAAGGTCATATCAGTCAGTACATTGTTAGCTATCTCTCTGATAGCTAATATCCTCCTTTTGGGTGTTGTCATCTTTCGGACCCGGGGGAGACGCCAGCATGAGGGCGTGGTGAGTGTGTGTGTGTGTGTGTGTGTGTGTGTGTGTGTGTGTGTGTGTGTGTGTGTGTGTGTGTGTGTGTGTGTGTGTGTGTGTGTGTGTGCGCGCGTGCATGAGTGTGTGCTTTCTGTGGCTAAAGTGCTTCTTGTATTTTTCAGTCTCTTGCCATGCCTGAACTGACCGTATTGAACGCAGTAGAGGTAAATCATCTGATGCAGGTAATGTTCTCAGAATGCTACGGATCGATGACTTAGAGAACTCTTCAATCGAACCCAAGAGTGTTTGGATTTGCATGTAGTCAACAAAGTCTCTCTCTGTCACTCTCTCTCAGAACGACAACGGAGATGCTCTGCAGCACTGACCCCGTTCCGTGGAATAATCCAGCTCTCTTCCATCTGCCACCATTTGCCCCTCGCTTTCAATGGACAAATATATATCCTGAGCCAAAGAAAAGGAGCCAACAGTCCTGCCTCTCTCTCTCTCTCTCTCTCTCGCTCTCTCTCTCTCTCTCTCGCTCTCTCTCACACACACGCTTCACACTTCCAGGGCTGAGGCCACAACTCTTCTTCTCCTGCCACTGGGATTCTGGAGTTACTGTTGCAGACATTAATAAAATCTCCCCTCCGTGTGTTTTAATGGGGAGAATGGGAGAACTAATACATGTCTGTCTTTCAAGAGTCTCTAAAGAACAAGACATGGATTAAGGGAACACTGTGGTCTTGAAGTCACCCCCTGCCTTCAGCTGTCCGTTCAGCCCAAAGATAATATGTGCATGTGAATGGGAAGAAAACAGTGAGATGAACAACAAGATGAACCCTTTAGGGACGTACATTAGAACTAGGATGGTCCGATATTGAGTATTATTGTACTTTGCTGAAGTACAATACTTTACGAACAAAGCCTGCATCCATTCCTGACTGTGTTTGGATGATGTGGCTGTGTTACTTGATGAAAGGGGATTTTATGACGCAGAGGGAAAGATAAATATCAAAGGAGTAAATCAGTGAAGAAAAAAAGATGGAATAAATAAAGTGAAGACCATTTTATGTACAAAGTGTGTATATATTTAGAGTACCAGTCAAATTTTGGACACACCTACTAATAAAAAAAAAAAAATGTTGGACTATTTTCTACATTGTAGAATAATAGTGAAGACATCAAAACTATGAAACAACACATATGGAATCATGTAGTAACCAAAAGAAGTGTTAACCAAATCAAAATATGTTTTTTGTATTTGAGATTCTTCAAAGTAGCCACCCTTTGCCTTGATGACAGCTTTGTACAGTCTTGGCATTCTCTCAACCAGCTCCATGAGGAATGCTTTTCCAACAGTCTTGAAGGAGATCTCACATATGCTGAGCACTTGTTGGCTGCTTTTCCATCAATCTGCGGTCCAACTCATCCCAAACCATCTCAATTGGGTTGAGGTTGGTGATTGTGGAGGCCAGGTCATCTGATGCAATACACCATCACTCTCCTTGGTCAATATCCCTTATCCCACCTGGAGGTGTGTTGGGTCATTGTCCTGTTGAAAAACGAATGATAGTCCCACTAAGAGCAAACCAGATGGGATGGCGTATCGCTGCAGAATGCTTTGGTAGTCATGCTGGTTAACGGTGCCTTGAATTTTAAATAAATCGCAGGCAGTATCACCAGCAAAGCACCATCACACCACCTCCTCCATGCTTCACAGTGGGAATCACACATGCAGAGATCATCCGTTCACCTACTCTGCGTCTCACAAAGACACGGCGGTTGGAACCAAAAATGTCAAATTTGGACTCATCAGACCAAAGGACCGATTACCACCGGTCTATTGTCCATTGTTCGTGTTTCTTGGCACAAGCAAGTCTCTTCTTATTATTGGTGTCCTTTAGCAGGTGTTTCTTTGCAGCAATTAGACCATGAAGGACTGATTCACGCAGTCTCCTATGAACAGTTGATGTTGAGATGCGTCTGTTACTTGAACTCTGTGAAGCATTTTTTGTGGGCTGCAATCTGAGGTGCAGTTAACTCTAACTTATCCTCTGCAGCAGAGGTAACTCTGGGTCTTCCTTTCCTGTGGCGGTCCTTGTGAGAGCCAGTTTCATCATAGTGCTGATGGTTTTTGCGACTGCACTTGAAGAAACTTTAAAAGTTCTTGAAATGTTCCGGATTGACTGACCTTCATGTCTTTTCTCTTTGATTATTTGAGCAATTTATTTACCAAATAGGGCTATCATCTGCATACCACCCCTACCTTGTCACAACACAACTGCTTGTCTCAAACATGCTAAGAAGGAAAGAAATTCCACAAAGGAACTTTTAACAAGGCACACCTTTTCATTGAAATGCATCACTTAGAAATGCGTCACTTAGAAATGTCCTTATTTTCCATGAAAACATACATGAAATGAGTTGCAAAATGAATAGGAAATATAGTCAAGATGTTGACAAGGTTATAAATAATGATGTTTCGTTGAAATAATAATTGTGATCTTTGCTTTCATCAAAGAACCCTCCATTTGCAGCAATTACAGCCTTGCAGACCTTTGGCATTCTAGTTGTCAATTTGTTGAGGTAATCTGAAGAGATTTCACCCCGTGCTTCCTGAAGCAACTCCCACAAGTTGGACTGGTTGATGGGCACTTCTTACGTACCATACGGTCAAGCTGCTCTCACAACAGCTCAATAGGGTTGATATCCGGTGACTGTGCTTTGAGTCATTGAAATTGGCTCCAACTAAGCGCCGTCCACAGGGTATGGCATGGCGTTGCAAAATGGAGTGATAGCTTTCCTTCTTCAAGAACCCTTTTCCCCTTTACAAAACACCTACTTTACCACCACCAAAGCACCCCCAGACCATCACATTGCCTCCACCATGCTTGACAAATGGCGTCAAGCACTCCTCCAGCATCTTTACATTTTTTCTGCGTCGCACAAATGTTCTTCTTTGTGATCCGAACACCTCATACTTAGATTCGTCTGTCCATAATACTTTTTTTCAATCTTACCTTGTCCAGTGTCTGTGTTATTTTGCCCATCTTAATCTTTTATTTTTATTGGCAAGTCTGAGATATGGCTTTTTCTTTGCAACTCTGCCTGGAAGGCCAGCATCCCGGAGTCGTCTCTTCACTGTTGACGTTGAGACTAGTGTTTGGCAGGTAATATTTAATGAAGCAGTTGAGGACTTGGGAGGCGTCTGTTTCTCAAACTAGACACTCTAATGTACTTGTCCTCTTGCTCAGTTGTGCACCGGGGCCTCCCACTCCTCTTTCTATTCTGGTTAGAGACAGTTTGCGCTGTTCTGTGAAGGGGAGTAGTACACAGCGTTGCATGAGATCTTCAGTTTCTTGGCAATTTCTCATGGAATTGGAATAGCCTTCATTTCGCAGAACAAGAGTAGACTGATGACTTTCAGAAGAAAGTTCTTTGTTTCTGCCCATTTTGAGTCCGTAATCAAACCCACAAATGCTGATGCTCCAGATACTCAACTAGCCTAAAGGCCAGTTTTATTGCTTCTTTAATCAGAACAACAGTTTTCAGCTTGTGCCAACATAATTGCAAATGGGTTTTCTAATGATCAATTAGCCTTTTAAAATTATAAACTTGGATTAACTAACACAACGTGCCATTTGAACATGGTTGCTGATAATGGACCTCTATACGCCTATGTAGATATTCGATTAAAAATCAGCCATTTCCAGCTGCAATAGTCATTTACAACATTACTAATGTCTACACTGTATTTCTGATCAATTTTATGTTTTTCTAATGGACAAAAACAAGGACATTTCTAAGTGACCCCAAACTGTTGAACTGTACTGTGTTGCAGAGACTGTACAGAGTGGGTGTGTGTGTGAACACTGTTTAAATGGCCTTTGTTCTCTTTTGGTACAGTGAGAGATGTTGTTTTTTCCTTATCAGTGTTATCCCAAGACATATTTTTATAGGCGGGACTCAAAAGCCCCAACAATTTTTTATTGAAAGGGGACGTTATTGTTGTGCTGTATCCAATTTGTAAAGAATCTTTACATCTAAAAAAAGCATTTTAATACGTGTTTTATACACACGATCTGTTTAATAACATACTTTCTGGTCTGGTTTCCCTGACACAGATTAAGTCTAATCCAAGACTAAACATTTACTTCCGTGGATATTCTCCAATGAGCATGCTTTTACCTCCAGGACTAGGTTTAGAGCTATATTCAGCCTTGACCAAATGAAAACTATTTCTACTTTTTATTTGCTTGATCTCAATGTGGAGGCTATTACATAGACAAATGCCTGTATAAAACGTGCTCCTCGCAGTACTGTTTACTCTTGGGATTTTACAAGATGTAAACACAAGCTCTGGTATTGTAACTGTGTTGGTTCAAGACCATATGAGTTCTATGTTCATAGATTGAGCCAGCCAAATTTCTGCAAGGTAAATAATATAGAAGATTTTCTGATAGGAGACTCTCGAACAAAGCTCTCCATCGAGTGACTGGACATTTGCCAATACAACGGAGGAGTGCCAGTCGATTTCCACTTTTCTCTCCATGCGTATTCCGACCTTGAATTTAAGCATGAGAATAGCGTGCTATTCACCTGCGATTCGTTTTGGGTGGCGATCGAATGAATGAAGTTGTGGCGGAGGTGTATCCACAGATATGCCCTATTCCGACCTTTATTTAATACCTTAATAATTCTACCACCTTTACGCGCGAGGAAACCATGAATAAGGCCTAGTGAACCTACCGGTTCCAAGTGGAACTTTATTTTTCCCGATAGATATAACATCATTCTCCATGCACTGTAATTTACAACTCGATAAGAGCTATGAGATGATGTAAATGAGTAATCCTTTTGGATAAGGGAATTGTAAATACAAATTACTATTGTTTTCGATCTATTTTACATGATTATCGCTGGAGACAAATGTGAAACCAGTCATATGGCAGCAAACTGAAGGATATACAGTTTTGAAACCGATGTTTATTTGTGTACCAGTTCATCAACAATGTGCCATGGAATCGGCAATTCGAAAATCTCTTCCCAACTATTTACAACCTGTATGGCACAGCTGTACATGTTTTGGTCCTTAAATGAAGCTGGTATACTTTTTTATTTATCACAATTTTCTTTAACCAGTTTTGGTCTTTAACTTAACGCCATTGCCTCTTTTTTTTTTTTTTGAAATGCTGAAATTGGTTGGTTGTAATTTTGGATAGGACAGACATTTCCATATATTTTGTTAGCTGCATGTTTGACATAACTCCACCAGTCCTATTCATGATATAATTTACAAAGTTCAGTTCAGTTATCAGTTAGTTCAGTTGTCATAGTTCAGTTATCATAGTTCAGTTATCATAGTTCAGTTATCATAGTTCAGTTATCATAGTTCAGTTATCATAGTTCAGTTATCATAGTTCAGTTGAGTTGTAATCCAGAGAGGTTAGAAACATCATCTAGATCCTCTATGAGGCTGTGGAGGGATTCAAATTGTGGCTTTAAAAGAATATGAATCAGTAGGGTACAATGACACCTTCGTTTTTAAGCCCTGGAATTTTATGCCCCTTGATATTATTGTTGGATCTGATTTGAATAGCTAACATTTTGATGGCCATAATAAATAGATATGCAGATAGTGGACAACCTGGTTTTACTCCTCGTGACAGTTTAAATCTTTCTGAGATGTAGCCATTGTTTAATATTTTACACCCATGGTTACTATACATAACTTTAAACCATTGTATAAGAGATTCTCCCAAATTAAAATAATCCAGACATGTATATATAAATTCCAGTCGTACTTTATCAAAAGCCTTTTCAAAATCAGCTATGAATACCAGGCCTGGTTTCTCCGATTTTTCATAGTCTTCTATTGTGTTCCAGTCTTATATTATCTCCAATGTATTGTTAATGTATATTTTTTTAAACTTTCTGATTAGGGTGAATTATATCCGACAATATCGTATTAATTCAATGCGCTATACATTTTGCTAGAATTTTTTGCATCACAACACTGAAGTGTAAGGGGCCTCCAATTATTTTTAAATGGACTGGATCTTTATATTTAGCATCTAGGTCCTGTTTCAGTAATAGTGAAATCAGACCTTCTTGCTGAGTATTAGATAGTCTACTATTTTTATAGGAGTGGTTAAAAAAAATGCTAATAACGGTCCTCAGAGTACATTAAAAAAAGGTTTGATATAACTCAACTGGTATGCCATCCAGCCCTGGAGTTTTCCCAGACTTAAAGGCTTTCATTGCATCAATAAGTTCCTCCTCTATAATTTGGTCTTCACATGAGCCTTTCAGTGCAGATGTCAATTTTACATTATTAAAATAAAAAAATCCTTACAATTATCTTTGGTTAGTGGAGATGGAGACTGAAACGAAAACATATGCTTATAGCACATTCCTTCCTCTTTTATGCACTGTCAACTGTGGGACCTTGTATAGACAGGTGTGTGCCTTTCCAAATCATGTCCGATCAATTGAATTTACCACAGGTGGACTCTAATCAAGTTGTAGAAACATCTCATGGATGGGTAATGGAAACAGGATGCACCTGAGCTCAATTTCAAGTCTCATAGCAAAGGGTATGAATACTTATGTAAATAAGGTATTTCTGTTTTGTATTTTTTATAAAAAAAGTTTCTACAAACCTGTTTTCGCTTTGTCATTATGGGGTACTGTGTGTAGATTGATGAGGGGGGAAAAAACAATTGAATCCATTTTAGAATAAGGCTGTAACGTCACAAAATGTACGATGATGATTGAGTGTCCATATAGCTGTACCATGATATTTGCACAGCTACTGACTAAACCTCCAATTGTTCTCCACTACCTCCTAAAACTTGCCAGTCCCAGTGACTGGCATACCAGCACTGTCCACCTGGATCCTAGGGTCTTTTAGAGATTGGGACTCATCCTTTGAAAAGTGCACACTGTGCCACCTACAAAACAGAAGCAGATCAACAGCCAAAAGCATTTCCAAGTCCCCCTCCTTGGATATACTGTATACAGTTATTCCCCCCCCCCCCCCAAAAAAAAAAATATATATATATTACAAATTCTAGCTTATCTTAATTTATTTCCACAATTAACAAATAATATGTTTAATAATGTAGGCACGTCCTACTAAGGAATAATGTATCCTATAACCAGGACTGACATTACAAAAATAGAAATGTTCATCAAGGAAACAATTATTGTGATTGTGATTCATCCTATACGGTCCCTAACATCATTACTCCATGGCAACAGATGTGGGATACCTACACGCACTCTCCTAACCCCTCCCCTACAAACAACCACAAGCTCAGATGTTAAACAGTTGTTCCGAACCCTGAGCCCAATTTAAGAGAAGACTTGATGTGTGAATGTGTATACCAGTGGCGACCCATCATTCAGGGCAGGTGGGGCAGAGCTAATAAAGCAGCAAACAAACATGGTCTCTTTTTTTGCTTGAGTAAGGCAATTCCAAAATGCAGGTGTTTCAACCTAACTCAGTCCTTTCTGTGGTGGTGGGGCAGCCAGCAGAAAATATAGAGCGTAGAGGTTGGTAATGTTCTCTAGTTGAGCCGTGATTGGCTCAGTGTTCTGTCACTCATGGGGACACTACTGTACGTCACCACAAAATCTACAAGGGAAAGCTCTAACATTCAAGCCCCTTGGGTGCTGCCATAGAGTTACATTAGAAGTGCCATCCAAGACGGCTCAAGGTCATTGGCCACAGATAAAATGACATCAAATCATGTTATATCTACTGTGGCTTTGATTGTACTGATCATGTCAACGTCATACTTTCAAAATCTTAGCTAGCAAGCTAGACAATCAGTTATCATCATGAATCAAGTCAACAATATATTGGCAAATCCTTTTCAATCCTTGTCATAAGAAGATAAATTATAGATAAAACGTATCGGTGCTCGTTGGCCATTGGACATAAACATTACACAACAAGTTTGAAATCACAAATTCAACAACAAGTGGTTTGAAAGGAATCAGTAGCTAACTGCAAGCGTTGCAAAGCAATCACTATTCTGCTATTCAGTGGAGAGGGTGTGTGGTCCAAGATGCTTAATCCTTGAGACAATTGAGACTTGGATTGTGTATGTGTGCCATTCAGAGAGTGAATGGGCAAGATAAAATATTGAAGTGTCTTTTGAATGGGGTATGGTAGTAGGTGCCTGGTGCACTGGTTTGAGTGTGACAAGAACTGCAAAGCTGCTGAGTGTTTCATGCTTAACAGTTTCCTGTGTGTATCAAGAATGGTACACCACACAAAGGACATCCAGCCAACTTGTGACAACTGTGGGAAACATTGGAGTCAACACTGGACTTTTGAACTGAAAATGTGGATTGACTTTTGAACTGTAAATTTGATTGGGAACAGAATTATGTGCTTAATGATTTAGGCCAGGGGTATGTGCTTGATGAAAAGATTATTCCCCACAATTCTCATAAGATTTTCTTGCTCATTTCAGGAGCTACGGCTTTCTTAACTAAGGTCAAACGTTAAAAGCTCTCAAACTGGTAATGTTCCCAAATCACCAATGTCCATCTCAAGTGGATCAAGAAATCTGTGGACTTTTAATTTGAAAGAATATGGCATCATAACAAACGTTGTTTTTTTTTACAACACCATATGGTACAGTAACATTTGTGAACAAATGAAAAGGCTCAAACATACTCAACCACACAAGCAAACAACAATTCAACACATTGTTGCCTCGATCATAACCCCTTCCCCCCTTCCTTTGCTCAAAGTTAAAGATCAAATGGAATGGCCACAAAAACATTTACCGTTTGTCCTCAATCTCTAGCTTCATTGAGAGCCAAAGTCAAAATCATTTGACAAAGCCAACATAGTATTACAACCAAGTAACTGTGTCTTGCTCTAACTGTGCTATTCAAATTGGTTGAACTGTGTTCTTTCTGACTCAAGAATGTGTGGAGCACAAAGTGCAACATTTATTGTGTTTGTGGGTAATGGGGAAAAATAGATAATAATAGTTCAATGATGGTATTTTCACTATATGACAGACTTACAACCTACAGTTGAAGTCGGAAGTTTACATACAGTTAGGTTGGAGTCATTAAAACTTGTTTTTCAACCACTCCACAAATATCTTGTTAACAAACTATATTTTTAGCAAGTCTGTTAGGACATCTACTTTGTGCATGACACAAGTCATTTTTGCAACAATTGTTTACAGACAGATTATTTCACTTATAATTCACTGTATCACAATTCCAGTGGGTCAGAAGTTTGCATACACTAAGTTGACTGTGCCTTTAAACAGCTTGGAAAGTTCCAGAAAATGATGTCATGGCTTTAGAAGCTTCTGATAGGCTAATTGACATCATTTGAGTCAATTGGAGGTGTACCTGTGGATGTATTTCAAGGCCTACCTTCAAACTCAGTGCCTCTTTGCTTGACATCATGGGAAAATCAAAAGAAATCAGCCAAGACCTCAGAAAACAAATTGTAGACCTTCACAAGTCTGGTTAATCCTTGGGACCAATTTCCAAACGCCTGAAGGTACCACGTTCACCTGTACAAACAATATTACGCAAGTATAAAGACCATGGGACCACACAGCCATCATACCGCTCAGGAAGGAGACGCGTTCTGTCTCCTAGAGATGAACGTACTTTGGTGCGAAAAGTGCAAATCAATCCCAGAACAACAGCAAAGGACCTTGTGAAGATGCTGGAGGAAACGGGTACAAAAGTATCTTTATCCACATTAAAAAAAGTCCTATATCAACATAACCTGAAAGGCCGCTCAGCAAGGAAGAAGCCACTGCTCCAAAACCGCCTTAAAGATGCCAGACTACGGTTGGCAACTGCACATGGTGACAAAGATTGTACGTTTTGGAGAAATGTCCTCTGGTCTGATTAAATAAAAATAGAACTGTTTGGCCATAATGACCATCATTATGTTTGGAGAAAAAGGGGAAGTCTTGCAAGCCGAAAAACACTGTCCCAACCGTGAAGCACGGGGGTGGCAGCATCATGTTGTGGGGGTGCTTTTCTGCAGGAGGGACTGGTGCACTTCACAAAAGAGATGGCATCATGAGGGAGGAAGATTGTGTGGATATATTGAAGCAACATCTCAAGACATCAGTCGGCAAGTTAAAGCTTGGTTGAAAATGGGTCTTCCAAATGGACAATGACCCCAAGCATACTTCCAAAGTTGTGGCAAAATGGCTTAAGAACAACAAAGTCAAGATATTGGAGTGGCCATCACAAAGCCCTGACCTCAATCCTATAGAGAATTTGTGGGCAGAACTGAAAAAGCGTGTGCGAGCAAGGAGGCCTACAAACCTGACTCAGTTACACCAGCTCTGTCAGGAGGAATGGGCCAAAATTCATCCAACTTATTGTGGGAAGCTCATGGAAGGCTTCCCAAAACATTTGTCCCAAGTTCAACAATTTAAAGGCAATGCTACCAAATTCTAATTGAGTGTATGTAAACTTCTGACCCACTGGGAATGTTATGAAAGAAGTAAAAGCTGAAATAAATCATTATCTACTACTATTCTGACATTTCACATTCTTAAAATAAAGTGGTGATCCTAAGTGACCCAAAACAGGGAAGAATTTTTACTAAGATTAAAAGTCAGGAATTGTGAAAAACTGAGTTTGGCTAAGGTGTATGTAAACTTCAACTGTATATGGAATTTACAAAACATTAAGGGCCAGCTTCCCGGACATAGATTAAGCCTAGTCCTAGACTAAAAAGCATTTTAATGGGGAATACTAGGCTTAATTTGTGTCCAGCCCTAAAACAATGTTATGTGAATGGGTGGGTAGTAGTTGCAGGATCTATATAGAGGGACAGAAGATTAATGGTGGGGCACGGCCAGTTGAATATGCCCTTAAATGTGATAGGAAAGCATCCAACAGGAAAGTGTAATTATTGCCAGGAAAGAGAGACCGTGGAGCATGTATTGCTACAGTGTGGGCAGTATCAGAGGGAAAGAGAGAGAGTCTGAAATCTAGTATGAGGGAGAAGGGGATACAGGAAATTAGTTTAGCCAATATTGAGGAGAACGTCATTAGATATATTCAACAATATTTTATATTTTTTTAAGAGCAACGGGGCTGACAGGTAGGATTTAGTTTGTCCCTGTCTCTGGCCCACACTCCAGTACAGTAGGTGGCGGTAATGCACCATAACGTTGGATGCCAACCGCCAATAAACCCCACCGAAGAAGAAGTTGTAGCTAGCTGGTGAAATCAAGCAGGACGTGAAATAAGGTACGTGTTATCCTAGTTGAAAGCGAAATAACCCGAATGCATTTCTTAGTGTTCACCCACATGTGTATATACTGACGTTTAAATATTTGTTGTTCGACAGCTATTACATAGCTAGCTAATGCTAGCTGGGCTAGCTAGCTAGCGTACATTGCTAACTTGTCCCTAGCAACGCTCTCCTGTGGTCCTCATTTATAACGGTTGCGTAAATGTTACAGTAATCTGCTCGCGCAATTTCTGAAAAGACTGTGCACGCACACAAATATTTGAGCAACAAGGCCCGAGTGGGTGTGGTATATGGCCAATATACCACTGCCAAGGTATGTTCATAACCACAACGCAACGCGGAGTGCCTGGACACAGCTCTTAGCCCAGGTATATTTGCAATGTACCACAAACCCCAGAGGTTCCTTATTGCTATTATAAACTGGTTACCAACATAATTAGAGCAGTTTTATCATACCTGTGGTATACCACGGCTGTCAGCCAATCAGCATTCAGGGCTCGAACCACCCAGTTTATAATGAGAACTTATAGACGTGATAGTGATGTTGTGTTTCCATAAGTGGCTGAATTGGTCTAATTCATGTATGGTAAAGCTTCAGACTCTTCCAATTCAAATGAACTCATGACAAAAACTTTTTGAGCTTAGTAGTCTAAGGTGACAAACCGCCCACCCGGTTTCGATTGGGTCATTTATAATTCAAAACAATGCATTCTGAATCATAAACTGGGTGGTTCGAGCCCTGAATGCTGATTGGCTAAAAGCTGTGGTATATCATACTGGGTATGACAAAACATGTATTTTTTCTTCTCTACAGTAATTACATTGGTAACCAGTTTATAACAGCAATAACGCACCTCAGGTGTTTGTGGTTTATTGCCATTGTGACCTTATTGCTTAATTATAAACGGAGTGGTTCGAGCTCTGAGTGCTGATTGGCTGAAAGCCGTGGTATATCAGACCGTATACCATAGGTATGACAAAATATTTCTAATTACGTCGGTAACCCGAGTGGCACAGCGGTCTAAGGCACTGCATCTCAGTGCAAGAGGCGTCACTACAGTCCCTGGTTCGATTACAGGCTGTATCACATCCGAACACAAGCCTAAGATCACCATTCGACAATGACAAGTGTTGGCTGGAGTGTTGTAAAGCTCGCCGCCATTGGACTCTGGAGCAGTGGAATCGCGTTACCTGGATTGATGAATCACGCTTCACCATCTGCCAGTCCGACGGACGACTCTGGGTTTGGCAGGTGCCAGGAGAACGCTACCTGCCCCAATGCATAGTGCGAACTGTAAAGTTTGGTGGAGGAGGAATAATGGTCTGGGGCTGTTTTTCATGGTTCGGGCTAGGTCCCTTAGTTCCAGTGAATGCTATATACAGGTTATATACAAGGAGTACCGGTTCTGGGTCAGTGTAATGGGGTACGAGGTAGTTGGGGATTGAGGTAATAAGTTCTTGTAGTTTTGGTAAGGTGATTAATTGAAGTACAATGTACATGTAGGTAGGGGGTGACGAGCAGAACGTCCGGGTAGCCGTTTAATTAACTTTTTTTTGGGGGGGGGGGGGCTGTTCAGGAGCCTTTTGGTCCCAGACTTGGCGTTCCAGTACTGCTTACAATGCGATAGCAGAGAGTACATATAATGCCATATCTTCTAGCATCAGTGTTTGGACCTAAGATGTAGCCTTTGGGATCTGGTGAAGATTCTTCCAGATTAATCTCTTGCTCTTTCTTTTGTAGAACAGAAGATGGAGGCAGATTCGTCTCTCCTGAGCTCGGAAATGGAACTGCAGCAGCAAGAGGAGCTCTACCAACAGCTTTTAATACAGGTTTGGATGATTGTGTTAAAATAAATTTGAAGTGTGCACTTTATTAAAGATGAACACCATCGACATCCAATTGCTGCCAAGTGGGCATACACATTGGGTATGCCCATTTGACTCTGGCCTACAGTGCCTTCAGAAAGTATTCTCACCCCTTGACTTTTTCCACATTTTGTTGTTACAAAATAGGACTAAAAATGTTTAATTGTAATTTTTTTTGTCAACGATCTACACAAAATACTCTGTCAAAGTGGAAGCAAATGTCAAACATTTACAGTGGGACAAAAAAAGTATTTAGTCAGCCACCAATTGTGCAAGTTCTCCCACTTAAAAAGATGAGAGGCCTGTAATTTTCATCATAGACTATGACAGACAAAATGAGAGAGAAAAATCCAGAAAATCACATTGTAGGATTTTTAATGAATTTATTTGCAAATTATGGTGGAAAATAAGTATTTGGTCACCTACAAACAAGCAAGATTTCTGGCTCTCACAGACCTGTAACTTCTTCTTTAAGAGGCTCCTATGTCCTCCACTCGTTACCTGTATTAATGGCACCTGTTTGAACTTGTTATCAGTGAAAAACACACCTGTCCACAATCTTAAACAGTCACACTCCAAACTCCACTAGGGCCAAGACCAAAGAGCTGTCAAAGGACACCAGAAACAAAATTGTAGACCTGCACCAGGCTGGGAAGTCTGAATCTGCAATAGGTAAGCAGCTTGGTTTGAAGAAACATTGGGAGCAATTATTAGGAAATGGAAGACATACAAGACCACTGATAATCTCCTTCGATCTGGGGCTCCATGCAAGATCTCACCCCGTGGGGTCAAAATGATCACAAGAACGGTGAGCAAAAATCCCAGAACCACATGGGGGGACCTAGTGAATGACCTGCAGAGAGCAGGGACCAAAGTAACAAAGCCTACCATCAGTAACACACTACGCCGCCAGGGACTCAAAACCTGCAGTGCCAGACGTGTCCCCCTGCTTAAGCCAGTACATGTCCAGGCCCGTCTGAAGTTTGCTAGAGAGCATTTGGATGATCCAGAAGAAGATTGGGAGAATGTCATATGGTCAGATAAAGCCAAAATATAACTTTTTGATAAAAACTCAACTCGTCGTGTTTGGAGGACAAAGAATGCTGAGTTGCATCCAAAGAACACCATACCTACTGTGAAGCATGGGGGTGGAAACATCATGCTTTGGGCCTGTTTTTCTGCAAAGGGACCAGGACGACTGATCCATGTAAAGGAAAGAATGAATGGGGCCATGTATCGTGAGATTTTGAGTGAAAACCTCCTTCCATCAGCAAGGGCATTGAAGATGAAACGTGGCTGGGACTTTCAGCATGACAATGATCCCAAACACACCGCACGGGCAACGAAGGAGTGGCATCGTAAGAAGCATTTCAAGGTCCTGGAGTGGCCTAGCCAGTCTCCAGATCTCAACCCCATAGAAAATCTTTGGAGGGAGTTGAAAGTCCGTGTTGCCCAGCAACAGCCCCAAAACATCACTGCTCTAGAGGAGATCTGCATGGAGGAATGGGCCAAAATACCAGCAACAGTGTGTGGAAACCTTGTGAAGACCTACAGAAAACGTTTGACCTCTGTCATTGCCAACAAAGGGTATATAACAAAGTATTGAGATAAACTTTTGTTATTGACCAAATACTTATTTTCCACCATAATTTGCAAATAAATTCAGAAAAAAATTCTACAATGTGATTTTCTGGATTTTTTCAAATAATTTTGTCTGTCATAGTTGAAGTGTACCTATGAGGAACATTTACAGGCCTCTCTCATTTTTAAGTGGGAGAACTTGCACAATTGGTGGCTGGCTAAATACTTTTTTGCCCCACTGTATTTAAAACATATATATATATATATATATTATATATAGTTGAAGTCGGAAGTTTATGTGCACGTATGTTGGCGTCATTAAAACTCGTTTTTCAACCACTCCACAAATTTCTTGTTAAATTAACAAACTATAGTTTTGGCAAGTCAGTTAGGACATCTACATTGTGCATGACACAAGTACTTTTTCCAACAATTGTTAACAGACAGATTATTTCACTTTCAATTCCAGTGGGTCAGAAGTTTACATACACTAAGTTGACTGTGCCTTTAAACAGCTTGGAAAATTCCAGGAAATTATATCATGGCTTTAGAAGCTTCTGATAGGCAAATTGACATAATTTGAGTCAATTGGAGGTGTACCTGTGGATGTATTTCAAGGCCTACCTTCAAACTCAGTGCCTCTTTGCTTGACATCATGGGAAAATCAAAAGAAATCAGCCAAGACCTCAGAAAACAAATTGTAGACCTCCACAAGTCTGGTTCATCCTTGGGAGCAATTTCCAAACGCCTGAAGGTACCACGTTTGTCTGTATAAACAATAGTACGCAAGTATAAACGCCATGAGACCACGCAGCCGTCATACCGCTCAGGAAGGAGACCCGTTCTGTCTCCTAGAGATGAACGTACTTTGGTGCGAAAAGTGCAAATCAATCCCAGAACAACAGCAAAGGACCTTGTGAAGATGCTGGAGGAAACCGGTTCAAAAGTATCTATATCCACAGTAAAATGAGTCCTATATCGACATAACCTGAAAGGCCGTTCAGCAAGGTCACAAATGGGTCTTCCAAATGGACAATGACCACAAGCATACTTCCAAAGTTGTGCCAAAATGGCTTAATGACAACAAAGTTAAGATATTGGAGTGGCCATCAAAGCCCTGATCTCAATCCTATAGAATATTTGTTGGTTAGAAATGAAAAAGCGTGTGCGAGCAAAGAAGTCTACAAACCTGACTCGGTTACACCAGCTCTGTCAGGAGGAATTGGCCAAAATTCACCCAACTTATTGTGGGAAGCTTGTGGAAGGCTTCCCAAAATGTTTGACCCAAGTTGAACAATTTAAAGTCAATGCTACCAAATACTAATTGAGTGTGTGTAAACTTCTAACCCACTGGGAATGTGATGAAATAAATAAAAGCTGAAATAAATAATTCTCTCAACTATTATTCTGACATTTCATATTTTTTAAATAAAGTGGTGATCCTAACTGACCTAAGACAGGGAATTTTTACTATAATTAAATGTCAGAAATTGTGAAAAATGTAGTTTAAATGTATTTGGCTAAGGTGTATGTAAACGTCTGAGTTCAACTGTAAATATTCAACCCTCTGTGTCAATACACGTTTGAATCACCTTCAGCAGCGATTACAGCATTGAGTCTTTCTGGGTAAGTCTTTTAAGAGCGACGCACACCCTGATTGTACAATATTTGCACATTAGTCTGAAAAAATTCTTCAAGCTCTGTGAAGTTGGTTGTTGATCATTGCTAGACAGCCATTTACGTCTTTCCATAAATTTAACTAACCAGGCCACTCGGGAACATCCAATGTCATCTTGGTAAGCAACTCCAGTGTATATTTGTCCTTGTGGTTTTGGTTATTTTAATAAAATAAAAAAATAAAAAATTGTCCTGCTGAAAGGTGAATCCTGTTGCAAAGCAGACTGAAGGTTTTCCTCTAGGATTTAGCCTGTGCTTAGCTCTTTTCCGTTTATTTTTATCGTAAAAAACCCCCCAATCTTCCTTGCCAATGACAAGCATACCCATAACACATTTTTATTCTGTACAGGCTTTCTTCTTTTCATTGTCATTTAGGTTAGTATTGTGGAGTAACTACAACGTTGTAGATCCATCCCCAGTTGTCTCCTATCACAGCCATTCAATTGTGTAACTGTTTTAAAGTCACCATTGACCTCATGGTGAAATCCCTGAGTGGTTTCCTTCCTCTCCGGCAACTGAGTTAGAAAGGATGCCTGTATCTTTGTAGTGACTGAGTGTAGTGATACACCATCCAAAGTGTAATTAATAACTTCACAATGCTCAAAGGAATATTCAATGTATTCTCTTTTTTTCTTGTTTTTACCCATCTCCCAATAGGTGCTCTTCTTTGCTAGGCTTTGGATTGAATCTCTGTTTGAAATGCACTGCTCAACTGAGGGACCTTACAGATAATTGTGTGTGGGGTACAGAGATGAGGTAGTCATGTTAAACACTATTATTGCACTTATTTAGGCTTGCCATAACAAAGGGATTGAATACTTATTGACTCAAGACATTTCAGCTTTTGATTAATTAAAAATTTGGAAAAAGTCAAGGGATGTGAATACTTTCTGATGGCACTGTATATATTGCTATTTATGATGTTGTTTTGACAGCTTCTATCAAGATTATAACTTTGGCTTTGGCTCTCAATGAACCTGGATATGAGGGCCTAGGTTAAATGCATTTGTGGCCATTTTAATTGTTCTTCAACCATGAGCGTAGGAAGGATGAAGATTTTGTAATTAAGCTGTAGCTCTTGAAATGAGAAAAACATAATTTTGTAGTTTTAGCATCATACACATATCCCTGGCACATAATCCTGGTCCCAATCCAATTTTCAGTTCAAAAGTCAATCCAATTTTCTGTTCAAAAGTCAACTGTGTGAACATCTATCCCTGCATGCATCTATCCATCCTCAACCTTAAGCCCTGATAAAACCTATAGTGTCATTGCGCAAAAAATGGTGCATCTGGATATGTGTGCAAGAAAATATTAATATTCCTCTTCTGATACCATTTCTGCCAAGCAATCTGCACGAATTTGATGCAAATCCAAAGTATGCACCTGACTGCAACTGCCTCTGCAACGCAAAGCTAAGAGCTGAGAATGTGCCTGGCATTGAATCAATTTCCTTCTCTCTTTTTCTCTCTCGCTCATCTTACTCTCTCTCTCTCTTTTAGACAATGGGAAAAATGCAAAGTGAAAATCCTCGTGATTCTAGAGTCATCCGGCCACAGCCTGGTCAGTCTCCCTTTGGCACGCACACATACACACATACACACACACACGCATAAACAACAGCTGTGTGTTTGTTGAATCCGTAGGTCTGTGTGTGAAGACTTTCACCCTGCCTGATAAACGGAAGGTATTTGTCAACATCTGCCAGTCTGCTGCCGTCCCGCCCCCGCCCCCCCTCTCCAGGGAGGCACTAGTGGAGCTCCTAGAATCAGAAGACCCCACAGGATACAGAGTGCCCATGAGCATCGGAGAGGCCCACACAGAGGTGGACAACAGTGAGTGAATGGCTACTTTCTGAGGATGTCTTGACTTGACAGTTAATGCAGTTTTTCTATTCTGATCATGGAGTGCATCTACACCTACATTTACAGTACATGTGTCTACCTGGTCCACATTGTGTCTGGATTCACTTTTCCCGTGCTATGTTCAAATGCCAGTATGCATTCTGCAAACGATGGAATAGGCAAAAGTCGCTAATAACACAACAATTTTGATAGCATTAGCTAACTAATGGAGCTAGCCAGCTAACCTCTGTAGCTAGCCTGCTAGCTAGCAAAGCTAAAGGGATTGCAAAAGGGATAGCATAACTGTAGCCAGAGACGGTGGTGGAAGTAGGGGTGCGGGGGGTGCAGATATTTCTGTAAATCTCTTGGATTTAAGAATGAACTGGTGTGAGGAATATGGTGGAAACCATCTCCAGCCATGCTTACTTTTCAAAGCAAGAGAGGGAGGGAAGGAGTGCACACTTCTGGAGAACAGTAGAGAATTGGAACGCAGCCATGTATCCCAATATTCCTGCATGAATTCCTCTCCTTGTTTAATACTCTTCTTCAACCCGCTTCACTTATCCCTGAAGTGTGTACTTGTACCGGAGCAGTTCTTGTAAACCATTAGTTTTTTCACCCCCCCCAAACCTTTACCCTAAATCGGGGGTGTTCAATCGGCTACACTTTGTACAGTATAGCAAAATAAATGCTGCGGTAGCTGTTTTCAAAGTTTTTCTGTCATTTTGTTTCATAGTTAGATAGATAATCAAACAAGAACTACGAATCCTACAATATATCCCACTGCAGCAACACACTACCTGGCAGGGGAGCTGTGTGCACCGTGATTGAGGTGCTGAAGATACATTTTTAGAAGCGCTGTGCACAGGCATAAAAGTTGGCCTAATTTACATGAAAGTCTACTAAAGTGAGACTTTGTCCAATAATACACTGCTCAAAAAAATAAAGGGAACACTTAAACAACACAATGTAACTCCAAGTCAATAACACTTCTTTGAAATCAAACTGTCCACTTAGGAAGCAACACTGATTGACAATAAATTTCACATGCTGTTGTGCAAATGGAATAGACAACAGGTGGAAATTATAGGCAATTAGCAAGACACCCCCAATAAAGGAGTGGTTCTGCAGGTGGTGACAACAGACCACTTCTCAGTTCCTATGCTTCCTGGCTGATGTTTTGATCACTTTTGAATGCTGGCGGTGCTTTCACTCTAGTGGTAGCATGAGACGGAGACTACAACCCACACAAGTGGCTCAGGTAGTGCAGCTCATCCAGGATGGCACATCAATGCGAGCTGTGGCAAGAAGGTTTGCTGTGTCTGTCAGCGTAGTGTCCAGAGCATGGAGGCGCTACCAGGAGACAGGCCAGTACATCAGGAGACGTGGAGGAGGTCGTAGGAGGGCAACAACCCAGCAGCAGGAGCGCTACCTCCGCCTTTGTTTAAGGAGGAGCAGGAGGAGCACTGCCAGAGCCCTGCAAAATGACCTCCAGCAGGCCACAAATGTGCATGTGTCTGCTCAACCGGTCAGAAACAGACTCCATGAGGGTGGTATGAGGGCCCAACGTCCACAGGTGGGGGTTGTGCTTACAGCCCAACACCGTGCAGGACGTTTGCCATTTGCCAAAGAACACCAAGATTGGCAAATTCGCCACTGGCGCCCTGTGCTCTTCACAGATGAAGGCAGGTTCACACTGAGCATATGTGACAGACGTGACAGAGTCTGGAGACGCCGTGGAGAACGTTCTGCTGCCTGCAACATCCTCCAGCATGACCGGTTTGGCGGTGGGTCAGTCATGGTGTGGGGTGGCATTTCTTTGGGGGGCCGCACAGCCCTCCATGTGCTCGCCAGAGGTAGCCTGACTGCCATTAGGTACCGAGATGAGATCCTCAGACCCCTTGTGAGACCATATGCTGGTGCGGTTGGCCCTGGGTTCCTCCTAATGCAAGACAATGCTAGACCTCATGAGGCTGGAGTGTGTCAGCAGTTCCTGCAAGAGGAAGGCATTGATGCTATGGACTGGCCCGCCCGTTCCCCAGACCTGAATCCAATTGAGCACATCTGGGACATCATGTCTCGCTCCATCCACCACAGACTGTCCAGGAGTTGGCGGATGCTTTAGTCCCGGTCTGGGAGGAGATCCCTCAGGAGACCATCCGCCACCTCATCAGGAGCATGCCCAGGCGTTGTAGGGAGGTCATACAGGCACGTGGAGGCCACACACACTACTGAGCCTTTTGACTTGTTTTAAGGACATTACATCAAAGTTGGATCAGCCTGTAGTGTGGTTTTCCACTTTAATTTTGAGTGTGACTCCAAATCCAGACCTCCATGGGTTGATAAATTTGATTTCCATTGATAATTTTTGTGTGATTTTGTTGTCAGCACATTCAACTATGTAAAGAAAAAAGTATTTAATAAGAATATTTCCTTCATTCAGATCTAGGATGTGTTATTTTAGTGTTCCCTTTATTTTTTTGAGCAGTGTACATTACTTAGGTTGTTTTCCAAGTTATGAATTTACTTAAACTGTTACTAGTCAGAATCTCACAGGCATACTTTCACTGATGACTCGATTGCCCCTCATTGCCACGGTAACCTTCTGCCCTTAAAGGGGCAGCTGAAATGTTTTGCCTCATCGGGTCACAAAAATGTTAATAAAATTGAGCAATATACCACTTTTAACTAGTAACACATTTATTGTTTTAGAAACATTACAAAACATTTACTTTTTTTTATGTCAAATATTTTGGCTAGTAAAAAATCTGTGGCCGGTGGACCAAAAAGTTAGTTTCAGGCTCTGAACTGAGTTATTGCGGATCAAAGGCTGTGCGTGATTTCATGGTGCACGTAAGAACTTTTGCATGTAAATTATCATGTACCTAATAAAAAATCCAAGTTAAATCGGTTTCCATCGCGTTTTCAACTCTACTGATGGTTTTGTCACAAAAACTGTTGCGTTATATACACCGTTATGCCCATTCTGGTCCTTCCGTGAGTAGTCAACCTACATGATGAGATCATTATGGATAAGAGTGAGAGATTTTTTTGTCAAATGGCAGCCAAGCATCAATCATCATGTCACCAGAGTAAGACCTCTCTATATTTATTATAACTTATTTAATGTGTAGCATAATAAACTGCATGTTTTCCTGAGTCGTAGTGGGAGGACCACACAACATATCATCACGTTACTTCCAAGCATCAAGCAACAATTAGGCCTACTATCATAGGTCTTACTGGTCTTTTGGTATGTCAAAATGGCCTAGGCGTGTCTCTCCATTTGCGCTCTCCAAACTCCCACCAGTGGAGAGCGCTTGTTCTCTTGTTGAAATGTTCGGTGGTGGAAAAAGTACCCGTTTGTTATACATATTCAAACCCCTTGACTTATTCCACATTTTCTTGTGATACATCCTGAATTCAAAATGGATTAAATAGATGTATCTCACCCGTCTACACATAATACCCCATAATGACAAAGTGAAAGCATGTTTTTCTTTGTTGCTAATTTATTGAAAACGAAATGTGAAAATATCTAATTTACATAAATATTCACACCCTTTTGCTATTATACTCCAAATTGAGCTCCGGTGCAAACAATTTCCTTTGATCGTCCTTGATGTCACTACAACTTGATTGGAGTCCGCTTGTGGCCAATTAAATTGTTTGGACATGATTTAGAAAAATACTAAAGTCTATATAAGGTCCCACAGTTGATAGTGCATGTCAGAACAGAAACTATACTATGAAGTTCAAGGAACTGTCTGGAGAGCACTGAGAGAGATTTGTGATGAGGCATATATCTGGGGAATGGTATAAAACTATTTATAGTTTTATACCGTTCCAGTGGGAAATTGAAAAACAGTGGGAAATTGAAAAAATATGGAACTACCTATAGCTGGCCGTATGACCAAACTGAGCAACCGGGCAAGAAGGATCTTGGTCAGGGAGGTGAACAAGAACCCAATGACCACTCCTACAGAGCTACAGAGTTCCTTGGCTGAGATGGGAGAACCTGCCAAAAGGGCAACAGTCTCTACAGCACTTCACCAATTTGGCATTTTTGGGAGAGTGACCAGACAGAAGCCACTCCAGAGAAAAAGGCACGTGACAGCACGCCTGGAGTTTGCAAAAAGGCACATGAAAGACTCAGAGCGTAAGGCATAAGATTGTGGTCGGATGAGACAAATTGAACATTTTGTCTTGAATGCACAGCTCATCACCCGTCTAACACCATCCCTACCGTGAAGCATGGTGGTGGCAGCATCATTCTATGGGGATGCTTTTCAGCGGCAGGGACTGGGAGACTGGTAAGGATAGAGGGAACAATGAATGGAGCCAAATACAGGCAAATCCTTGATGGGGACTTGCTTCATAGTGCAAACAACCTTTGACTGGGGCCTACACACAATACCATATAATGTCAAAGTAGAATTATGTTCTTACAAATTAATTAAAAATGGAAAGCTGAAATATATTGAGTCAATAAGTATTCAACACCTTTGTTAAGGCATTCCTAAATAAGTTCAGTAGTAAAAATGTCCTTAACAAGTCACATAATAAGTTACATGGACTCACACTGCGTGCAATAGTGTTTAACATGATTTTTTGAATGACTGCCTCATCTCTCTACCACACACAGAATTATATGTAAGGTTCCCAATGGTAACTTTTTTTTAAACAGTTAGAGTTTATTGGCAGTGATGGGGGAAAACTGAGGATGAATCAACAACATCATAGTTATTCCACAATAATAATCTAAATGACAGTGAACAGAAGGAAGCCTGTACAGAATAAAAATATTCCAAAACATGCAACCTGTTTGCAATAATGCACTAATGTGAAACTGGAAAAAAATGTAGCAAAGAAATGTACTTTATATCCTGAATGCAAAGTGTTATGTTGGGGCAAATCCAACAAAACACATCAATGAGTACCACTCTTCATATTTTCAAGCATGGTGGTGGCTGCATCATGTTATGGGTATGCTTGTCATCGGCAAGGAATTGGGTTGTTTTTGGCCTAATTAACGTTTTGAATTAAATCGTCTTGAAAATCTATAGCAAGACTTGAAAATGACTGTCTAGCAATGATCAACAACCAATTTAACAAAGCTTGAAGAATTTTTAAAATAATAATGTGCGAATATTGTATAATCCAGGTGTGCAAAGCTCTTAGCGACAGAAAGACTCAAAGCTGTAATCGCTGCCAAAGGTGATTGTAACATGTATTGACTTGGGGGTTGACTACTTATGTAATCAAGATAGATATATATATATTTTTGTGTGTGTACATCGTTGACAAAAATGACAGTTAAATCCATTTTAATCCCACCTTGTAACACAACAAAATGTAGAAAAAGGCAAGGGGTGTGAATCATTTCTGAAGGCACTGTACCTGTTTGAGCTCCTGTTAGACAGATTCGATTTGGTTTCTCAAGGGGAGGCTGTGCAGTCTTGCCCTCTACCTGTGTCCGTTCAGATAGGACAGGTCACACCCTGATACAGAAGCAATCTTTTTTGACCGTGTATATTTGGTCAATCGAGTTGTATATTTTGTATGATATGGCGTTTTTACCATTGGATCACCAAGACCTGTAAATAATATACACTCTGAGCACGTCAACCTGCCTTCTGCTGATTTCATTCCCCTACCACCGCTCCAAGGTCCCTATTTTACAATTACATAGGCTAATCAAAGATTTTCAGTCATTGCATGTATAGATCATTTATTTGCTTGACTGACTTGTGACTTGACTAACTCATAGGATGCATGACTTGGGCTTGACTCGAGAGATTACATGTTCTACTTGGGACTCGACTTGAGACTCGGATCTCAAGACTTGCTTGTGACTCGAGAAATAGTGACTTGGTTCTGTCCTGTGCCCACAGACTCCCAAGGCTGCACAGCCTACGACGTGGTCATCAGTGAAGAGTTCTTCCAGAAATGCCAGGTGTGTGTGTGTGTGTGTGTGTGTGTTTGTTTGCAGGGGTGTGTGTGTAACTTCTGTCTGTGTGTTTGTAGAAGGATCCTCTATTCCAGCAGTTTCTGATCGCTGTGTCATTGGAGGGGCTGGAGAACAAATACAACCTGGAGCTCAGCCGAGGTATGTATGCCTGTATCTTCAGTGTGCGTGTAAGATTCAATATGGATTTGTTTTTTTGTTTCGTGTGTGTGAGTGAGTGAGCATTAATCAGACCCATGTTCTGTGTGTTCTACTCCAGATGAGGTAATATCCATCTGTTTCACCTTACATCCTGTGTTTTTCTCTCTTTCCCTCCCAGACTGGAAGGTTCTGAAGAACAGGAAGTTTCTGGGCTCTGTGAACGAACAAAATATCCGCACTAAGAGCAAACCTGTGATTCAGGAAATAGAACCCAAGTATGTTTTTGCTTGCTCTTTCTTTCTTTCTTTCTCTTTCTTTTTTTGTACTCTCACTCTCACACACCACACAACTCACATCTGTTATCATTAATTCACCACTAGAGGATGGTGCAGAATTAACTACAGTCTGTATGTGGAGGAGTTCAATCTCCTCTCTCTCTCTCTCTCTCTCTCTCTCTTCCCCCCCCCCCCACACACACAGGGATACTCGCACAGCGCCAGAACCAGCCAAACGGTAGGTCTGTCTGAGTTGTCCGCTGTGGATTTGATTGTCACATACCAAACTGGAACATATGAATTTTCTCCTTCTTTCTCACTCTCTTGCGCTAACCCACCTCTCTCTCCCTCTCGTCTCTTCTCTCCATCCATCTCCAGGCCAGAGTTCTGTCTGCTGGTGGAGCCCCCTGTAGGTGATCCAGAGTTTCTGATAGCAGAGATACAGCTGCCTGGAGTGGTGAGAGACAAGCCCAGTCCTAAACACATCTCTCTCTCCCTATACTCTGTGTTTAACTTCTTCCCCTATAGCACGGGTGTCAGTCATTTGGCCCCAGGGGCTGCATTCGGAGGGCCACACTAAAAATCGGTTATTTCTTCAGTCAAAACTTGCAACGAATAGTCTTCTATCCATTGTTTTTTGGGATTTTTCGATGCTCTCTGACTATTTAGTGATTTATTAGCGAGCTGGACACAGTCGATAAACTGTATGAATGTAGGTCCATTATTTAGTCATTTTAAAGTATATTGAGTTTGTTTTTTATTCAACCCGGGGGCTGGATTATACCCCCTCGCAAGCCATATTTTATCATGATCATTTATACAGTTTCGACACCCCCTGCCCTATAGACTAGGTCCTAAACCCATTCCTTCACCACTTATACTCAAACCGTTTCCTCACCCGTAGATCTATAATCTATATACTATTGTAAACCCTTAATCTTAATTTCATATTCTCAACGTGTTAAACTGCTTCCTGACTCCCTCCCTATACTCTATGCCAGTGTTCCAGCCCAGCACCAACACACCTTTTTCAAAATAATTATCCAATCAACATACGTGGCAGTGATTTTAATAGGACCCAGAGTTTGTTTTTTTTACTGGTCAACTTTGGGTGCTTATTATGACATTAATACGTAAGCCAGCGACGTTTCCCTTGTCTTCTCTCCTTCACTCCCTCCCTTCTCTTTCCAGGCCTCCTCTCTCTCCCTCGTTCTGGACCTTGGGGAGGACAGGCTTGTCCTGAATGCCCGGCCCTCCCTCTTTCATCTGGACTGTTTCATTCCCTTCTTCATTGACCAGGAGGGCAGCGTAGCACAGTACAACACCAACACACAGGTACACACACACACACACACATTCTAAAACACAGTACAACTATTCACTGACACACGGTGTCTGATATTGACACTCTTTGTTCTCCTCTCTCGCTCTCTCCGCCTCCCCTTTCTCTCTCCACAGATTCTCACGGTGACAATGCCAGTGGTGTCTTCATGAAGAAGCTGAATGTCAGATATCTGTCCGTCTTTGTTGTATATGAAAATAAAACTGTTATTTTTAATCACCGTCTGTGAGCGCTTATGTTCACATCACTTCAGTTCGTCTTTGATAAATAAAGAGTTATTACACCAGAAACATTAGCCATGTAATCTCATTATCACAACAGTCATATTTAGCCATAACAATCCTTCAAACACTCTTGCAGTTAGTCGACATGTATCCCAACAATACCCCATTCAACCGTCTCTTTAGTATGGGTTTTACTCTTTTTTTTACTACTTGTTTCCGGGAGTCCCTCTATGAACGGAAGACCCTATTCGTGGAAAGGGATGGAAGAAAATACTCATCCCACCTATTTCTGGCCATTTATTTCTGGCCCTGGTATGCCCCTCTCATTCATCCCTCTTTTGTCTCCCCTTTCTCTCTCTCCACTTTCATTCTCTGTGTGTCTCTCTCTGTCTCTCTCGCCACCTGCCCCTCTTTTGTTCAGTGAGGTCATTCCCTCGTTCTCTTAATCCCAGTAGGCGGTTGTCTTTCTCCCAAAATTCTCTCCTAATCCGCCCATGGCCCTCTGCCCTACACACACACACACACACACACTGCCCATCACCACCCCTCCCCTGTATAAAACTCCCATTGTCTCACGACAATAGTCATTCTCCTGGGCTCCTCTGTCTATCGGTCTGTCACACCGTTGAATCCTCACCTTGCTCTTGGTAAGTCTTTCTCCAACTCCTCCTGTACATCCAGGTTCTGAATGACCTTTCACCTCTTGATGCTGCTCGCTCAGTTTTGGTCATGTAGGGTCAGTTTCTCAGACAGAGATTATGCCTAGTCTTGGCCTAAAGTTTTTTTGATCCAAGACTCAGTTTCACCTGTGTCCGGGAAACTGGCATCTTAAGATATTCCTAACAAAAATATACTTATCTGTCTGTGGCATCAGTTTTTGTACCTTTTAGATCAAACCGACACCCTGTCATTGTCTTTAGTTGGTGCATATACAGTTGAAGTCGGAGGTTTACATACACTTAGGTTGGAATCATTCAAAATGGTTTTTTAACCACTCCACAAATTTATTGTGAACAAACGATAGTTTTGGCAAGTCGGTTAGGACATCTACTTTGTGCATGACACAAGTCATTTTTCCGACAATTGTTTACAGACAGATTATTTTACTTATAACTCACTGTGTCACAATTCCAGTGGGTCAGAAGTTTACATACACTAAGTTGACTGTGCCTTTAAACAGCTTGGAAAATTCCAGAAAATTATGTCATGGCTTTAGAAGCTTCTGATAGGCTAATTGACATCATTTGAGTCAATTGGAGGTGTACCTGTGGATGTATTTCAAGGCCATACCTTCAAACTCAGTGCCTCTTTGCTTGACATCATGGGAAAATCAAAAGAAATCAGCCAAGACCTCAGAAAGAAAATTGTAGACCACAAATCTGGTTTATCCTTGGGAGCAATTTCCAAACGTCTGAAGGTACCATCTGTACAAACAATAGTATGCAAGTATAAACACCATGGGACCACGCAGCCGTCATACCGCTCAGGAAGGAGACGCGTTCTGTCTCCTAGAGATGAATGTACTTTGGTGCAAAAAGTGAATCAATCCCAGAACAACAGCAAAGGACCTTGTGAAGATGCTGGAGGAAACAGGTTCAAAAGTATCTATATCCACAGTAAAACGAGTCCTATATCGACATAACCTGAAAGGCCGCTCAGCAAGGAAGAAGCCACTGCTCCAAAACAGCTATAAAAAAGCCAGATTACAATTGGCAAATGCACATGGGGAAAAAGATTGTACGTTTTGGAGAAATGTCCTCTGGTCTGATGAAACATAAATATAACTGTTTGGCCACAATGACCATCGTTATGTTTGGAGGAAAAAGGGGAACGCTTGCAAGCCGAAGAACACCATCCCAACCGTGAAGCATGGGGGTGGCAGCATCATATTGTGGGTGTGCTTTGCTGCAGGAGGGACTGGTGCACTTCAGAAAATAGATGGCATCATGAGGGAGGAAAATTATGTGGATATATTGAAGCAACATCTCAAGACATCAGTCAGGAAGTTAAAGCTTGGTCGCAAATGGATCTTACAAATGGACAATGACCCCAAGCATACTTCCAAAGTTGTGGCAAAATGGCTTAAGGACAACAAAGTCAAGGTATTGGAGTGGCCATCACAAAGCCCTGACCTCAATCCCATAGAAAATTTGTGGGCAGAACTGAAAAAGCGTGTGCGAGCAAGGCCTACAAACCTGACTCAGTTACACCATCTCTGTCATGAGGAATGGGCCAAAATTCACCCAACTTATTGTGGGAAGCTTGTGGAAGGCTCCCCGAAACGTTTGACCCAAGTGAAACAATTTAAAGGAAATGCTACCAAATACCAATTGAGTGTATGTAAACTTCTGCCCCACTGGGAATGTGATGAAAGAAATAAAAGCTGAAATAAATCATTCTCTCTACTATTATTCTGACATGTCACATTCTTAAAATAAAGTAGTGATCCTAACTGACCTAAGACAGGACATTTTTACTAGGATTAAATGTCAGGAACTGTGAAACTGAGTTTAAATGTATTTGGCTAAGGTGTATGTAAACTTCTGACTTCAACTGTAAGTATTGCCTGTACTGATCAATGTAGGCCTGGTCATATATGATGGTTTGTGTTTTGGGTATTTTGTCTCCTGTGGATGATTATGGATTGTACTTTAATTGCAGCGGCTGGGATAAGTCCAGGACCCTCATTGACCTTGTAGCTCTTGTAGCCAGCCCTAACGTCCAGTCAGCTAGTCCGTCATACTGTGCTAACTCTCTTCTTCCTCCCTCCTCCTTCTCGTTCCCACCGGGTTAGATAGACATTCTGACAGACTGATAGCTAGGGGCAGTGATCCCCGTTCTCCCTCCCTCCCTAGGACTATTAATACTGTCCTCTCCCCTATAGCAGTGATAATGAGCCGCTGTGACTCACTCTAATCTCCCACCGTCTCCCCACCCTGCCTCCCATCCCACGGCGTCCTTGACTAAAATGAACCCATCAGAATTCCACAGTCAATGCTCCCTCCGCTGCTGTCCCGGAGAAACTTTACACTTGCCTCAAATCCCGTCTGTCTTGCCGGACCATTTACCAACCAACTGCCATTTAGCTCCAAATGGTGGGCTTCCGCTGCCTCGCCAGGTCGGCCTACTGCTAGGCCGGCATTCTTAACCCTCCCTCAGCTTGAGTTCACACCCTTTTTCCATATCCATGCTGGCTTCTCCTGGGTCGGTCATTGGGGCCACGCAATAGAGCATGTTTTCATGTTTTGCATCAGAACCAAAATGTATGTTTCTTATTGTACAATTCCAGGTTGTCTCTCCCCGTTTGTCTGTGTTTTTATTTTTATATATATATATATTTTTTACCTTGGTGCCTAATGACCATGATCATGACCCTGTTCCTGGTTGGAGTGGAATAAGCTTGGGTACAGGCCTAGAGTCAGGTCTTAAACAATGGTGGATTTCAGATGTTAGGCCGGTAAAAACAGGGAGAACTGATCTAGCGCTGATAATTGTCTTAAAGTGAATGTGGTAATGGTCAGGGAGAGGGAAGCAGCACCAGGACTAGCTTTTAACTAACCAAATACGTTGGATAAACACAGTCTACTGAAAAAAGAAAAAAAAAAACGTCAATCAACTCATGACAATGTAGTACCACAAACGAGCACGAGAAGTCAAACAGAACACAGCGGAGCTTTGGAAGCGAGGTAACGACAGGACCGACTCTATCAGCGCTGGACTGACTCTATCAACGCTGGACCTCCACCGATGTTGTCACCCACCATGTGTTCCTTCGTCCATCCGTCAGTGCGTCTCATTGTCCCCTCCGTTGGCTAGGTAAACACACTGAGTAACTCATTAGCCGTGACACCCCGTTGGAAAGCGGGATGGATTCATCTATGCGAGGCGCCGATGGCATTTTAGGACGGCCGACATTGTTTCAGGCACAAAACCAAGTGAGGGAGAGACAGCTATGTGCCCTATAAATATTTCCTGGGCAATTGCTATGCTATAAATTGTTTCAGCTGACACCATTTGTAGAGAGACGTCACCGGGAAAAGAGAATAGGGGTTTATAGACACAACAAAGAATACGGGTTGATAGACATAAGAGGAAGATAAGAAAGAAGGACTGGGGAAAGAAGGACCAGGATTCTGTCTAATGTGCTGAAACCAACCCCATGCCACAAGTGTAACGTTTTATAAATCCCTTCCATTCAATGACAACATGTATTGCTGAGGACTAGACCTATAGGTTTTGATTATACAAACCCAAGTATAACCAACCACGGCTATCACAGTACATTTTTGCAGTATTAAATCAACACTTGAAGTACATTTTAACACTGCCACAGATAACACATGGGCCCACTCTACAGAGTGTAAAAAGTACTCTGATTATAGTGTTACATTTTGCGTGTTAATGTAACACTTGGTAGTGTAAAAAATGTACTCTACATTACACTTGCCTGTGTTATGCAAATTTAACACTGGGTTAATTAACACTGTTTTATTTATATTCAACTCTAGTTTTAATCTAGAGTTAAGTCCTATTAGTGTTAAACAGTCCTTTTGGGTGTTGTTTTAACACTATAGTCTAAATCCTAATTTGCATATTTCCAATGGTGCCTTTTCTTTTTGAATGAAGCTACTCCTGAGTGGTGCAGCGGTCTAAGGCACTGCATCTCAGTGCTAGAGGCGTCACCACAGACCCCTGTTTGATTCCAGGCTGCATCACAACCAGCCGTGATTGGGAGTCCAATAGGGCGGCGCACAATTGGCCCAGCGTCTTTAGGGTTGGGCCGTGGTAGGCCGTCATTGTAAATAAACATTTTTTCTTAACTGACTTGCCTAGTTTAAAAAAATAGTAATAATAATTAAATACAATTGTAGAGATACCACACATGACTGTATTTGTTATTTACTGAGGCACGGTTGTTGAATTCTTTCTATTTAAAGGCCTGTGGCTTTCACCAAATGAGTACCTAGGTGAATGTTATCATTCAACTTAATGACACTGCATTACATATATCATAAGGCCTTGCTTTGATGGCCTAGTTTTACTCCAACACAGTGAAGTTAGGAGTAATTCCTATTGGAATCCAGCCAGAGGTAGAATGTCATACAGTTGTAATTTCTATTAACCTGCATTCAGCGTTGATTTTAAAAAAGACTACGGAAACCATTTAAACTAGTAACAAGTACAATAAATCTTACTACCTGATTGGATTAGTTCAGAAAAAATATGTTAGTTATATTTGTGCAGCATAAGATTAATCAATCAATCAATGTACATGCAAAAACACAGATACTAAAAACAATCCTAAAAAAAAATCTACCTGCAGTAAAGCTGGCTGGGAAATATAAGGATGGGTGTGGTTTTGATGGGACTGTTTTACTCTTCAAAGTGTAAAACAATACTTTTGGCTATTAACACCAACGCTTGCGATTCTTTTACACCACTGAGTATGAATTTCACTCTTCCAGCGTTCATTTAGTTCCTAAATCAACACTAGAAATGTTACATTGAACAATCAACGCGAGCCAATTTGCTGTGTACCCTCAAATTTACTCTCTACTCCTTCACACAAGTCATCTACCGGTCTATTGTTCAAGGTGACAAATAGGGATGGAAAATAGAGGAGAGAAATAAAGGAGGGGAACTGAAGAAAGTGACAGAAACTGTATCTCCCTGTCTGTGTTTAGGGCCGTAACATTCTCACCTGTTCACACTGTCAATCTCTCTGCTTGTCAGCCAGAAAGATGTCAGCACCATGGGACAATTTATAGCAGAAACCCCCGTGGTCCAACATGCACAATCCCCTTGTGAGTGTGTGTATCTTTCTCTGTTCATGTGAACAACCATTATTTTCTTAAATTTTTATTGGACATATAAAGCCAAACGACAACGTGAAAACAAACGAAAGGCGCACGCACACACACACACACAAAACATACAATATGAAAACAATGTTAAAATATATCACATCTTGCCCCCTGTCGGCCCAAATTGTTTTAAATCATTTAAAGGTCAACATCTCAGGAAAAAGTTATCAGTACTTCCTCTGGGTGTATTTGTCTTTCTTTTTCAAACAAAGAAAGGACATTAGGTCTTTCAACCCAGGCTGATTCAGTGGGTGGTGTGGAAGACATCCAGTGAAGTAAGATCAGTCGGTGGGCTTTCAGCATGCTGTAATATCAAATCAAATTTTATTTGTCACATATACACGGTTAGCAGATGTTAATGCGAGTGTAGCGAAATGCTTGTGCTTCTAGTTCCGACAATGCATTAATAACCAACAAGTAATCTAGCTAACAATTCCAAAACTACTACCTTATAGACACAAGTGTAAAGGGATAAAGAATATGTACATAAAGATACTGTATGTAATGAAACCTAAGATGACCTGGGGTACCAATGTAAGAAATAACACGTAAAAAAACTAAAAACTGCATAGTTTCCTAGGAATGCGAAGCGAGGCGGCCATCTCTGTCGGCGCCGGAAGTCACCATGTCTGTCTGCTTTACTTTTGGTGAGACCGCAGCACGGATGGAACTCCAAACGTAGCTGTCAAAGGGCACAGGTCAAGACCAAGAACTTTAGAGAGGCTCGTGGGAGGGAAAGGAAAGGAAGGAGATCCCACCATCCCCACTTCCATCTTTCTCTTCTTAGGAAAGGAGGGAGATCCCACCATCCCCTTTTCCATCTTTCTCTTCTTAGGAAAGGAGGGAGATCCCACCATCCTCTCTTATTGTGGGAAAAAGGATGACCAATACTCTGGCAGCTTAGAGCATGAATGGAATATATGGGTGGGATCAATCATACGTGTGATCAGCGGGAGAAATGTGGTGTCCCATCACAGGTGTCGTTTGTGTATGAGGGAAAAAATGATTTGTTTTTGCTTTGATGTAGTGAATTCTGTGCAAGACTTTGAACTGAATGAAACCTAATCGAGCAGGGGATTAAGCCATCAAATCGACTGTCAAAAGAGGAGGGAGAGCACCTATTTTATTTTTGTGTCGTGGAAGTGCGTGATAGTTACTAGATAATTGTATTGTAAAGAGGTTGGTGATTATGTATGAGATGTATATCGACTCTCCTTTCGGTTTTCTTCTAGTGCAGCCATGTCTGATGTAGAGGAGGAATACGAGTGAGTATGGAAATAATATACATTACCGATGTAATGCTGTGATGGACACTTTCCTGGTTTAAATTTTGAATGTATTGCCAACTGAATCTCTCTCTCTCTCTCTTTCTCTCTCTCTCTCTCTCTTTCTCTTTCACACACACACACACGTTTGCTCTCTCCCCGCCCCCCCCCTCTCTCTCTCTCTCTCTCTCTCTCTCTCTCTCTCTCTCTCTCTCTCTCTCTCCCTCTCTCTCTCTCTGGTAGGGGGGAGCAGGCGGAAGGTGAGTCGGTTGCTGAGCTGAGGTGTTAGTGTTGTCATTCATGCTGGACCACACTTGGCCTTGCATGTGGCCGTCCACGGCCCTGTTATTATTAGCCTGTTCTCTCAGATCCTTTTGCTTTCAGCACACCACTGACAAATGGTTTTTAAAGCCCCAAGCCTCTGACCCCCTATTAGCCACACACTCTCTGTCTCTCTTTTCATCTCCCTCCATTCCTTTCATCTTCTATCTCTTTACTCATCATTCTAATGTCTCTCCCCATCCCCTTGTCTCATATGTGTCTTTTTCGTCTCCACACTTGTCTTTCTTAGGTCCCCCCCCCCCCCCCCCTATGTCTACCACGTTGCCTGGATTTCTTCATTGCTCCATGTCCCTTCTTGTGTCCTCTGAACTGCTCTCTGACTTTCTCTCTCTCCATTTGGCTCCCCCCCCTCTTCTCTCCTCTCTCTCTCGCTCTCTCTCGCTCTCTCTCTCTCTCGCTTACTCTCTCTCCAGAGGAGGCAGAGGAGGAGCAAGAGGAGGAGCCAGAAGAAGAACCGCAGGAGGAGGATGAAGGAGGTGAGACTAGTTGTCTCTCGAATGATACCTTATATGTACAATAACACTGCACTACTTTTGTCTGTGTCTCAAATGACAATCTATATCCCCTACAACACAACACTACTTTAGACTAGCTGTGTCCCAAATTACACCCTAAGTCCCCTACAACACAACACTACTTTAGACTGTCTGTGTCCCAAATTACACCCTATATCCCCTACAACACAACACTACTTTAGACTGGTTGTGTCCCAAATTACACCCTAAATCCCCTACAACACACCTACTTAACAATGGCTGTCTCAAAAGACACCTCATATCTTGTATAACACTTTAGACTAGAACCATGTGACTTGCTCTATGTGACTTTGGGTTCTTAATTGGATTCGTTCCGACATTTCCTGATTTCTTGTTGTGTTTCTACAGATATATATATATTTGTGTACTCGTTTGACATTCTACTGCATTGTTAGGGCTAGTAACATAAGCATTTCGCTGCACCAGCTATAAAACCTGCTAAACTGTGTGTGTGACCAATCAACTATGATTTGATTTGATTACGTGGGAATTACCTAGGATGTCAAGCCATAATGATGATTAGCCCACTGTGTAGAAATAGCCAATAAGAATCTAGAGATGAACAGAACTCACAAGTCATCATCAGCGACAGAACCTGTCTGTCCAATCAGACTGACTTAAGAGCCGAGGTCACTCAGATGAGATACGGACGACATTAGTATCTTAATGAGCAAGGTATTCTGTGTATAATGCCAGACTAATGGGTGATGCACTCTGACCTGTCAATATCCCTTATGTCCCGCTTCCATTGGCTGACCCTGTGCTGGTCCTGGCTATCAGAGAAATAAGAGTACACAGGTAGGGAGAGAACACATTATCCCAACAAAAATATTAAAGAAATAAATGCCAATAAAATAAAAAATGATGATATGATCTATATCTACGGAGTACATATAGGGTTATTCCATTCTATTTAGCCTCAATCTATTTCCGGTATGGGTTTTACAGTTGTTGTTATCGCTGCGGTACTTTTCAGTGTTCAACTGCTTGTTTTTGTTGCTCTCGCTGCTTAGTTTTCGACTTTTTTAATGCTCTGCACTTCCTTTATGTGGGGACAATATGCATGGAGTGAACAAAACATTAGGAACACCTTCATAATATTGCATTGCAACCCTTTTGGCCACAGAACAGCCTCTATTCGTATATCCCCTACAACACAACACTACTTTAGACTTGGGCGGCAGGTAGCCTAGTGGTTAGAGCATTGGACGTTCGGTTGCTAGATCAAATCCCCGTGCTGACAAGGTAAAAATCTGTCATTTTGCACCAGAGCAAGGCAGTTAACCCACTGTTCCTAGGCTGTCATTGTAAATGAGAATTTGTTCTTAGCTGACTTGTCTAGTTAAATAAAAATAAGTAAAAAATAAAACATTCGTAGGGGCATGCACTTTACAAAGGGGTTAAGTGTTACACAGGGAAGTTGGCTGGCTGTCCTTTGGGTGGTCGACCATTCTTGATAGACACAGGAAACTGTTGAGCGTGAAAAACCCAGCAGCGTTGCAGTTCTTGACACACTCAAACCTGTGCGCCTGGCATCTTCTACCATACGCCGTTCAAAGGCACTTAAATTTTGACTTGCCCATTCACCATCTCAATGGCACACATACACAATCCATGTCTCAAGGCTTAACAATCCTTCTTTAACCTGTAACCTCCCCTTTATCTACGCTGCTTGAAGTAGATTTAACAAGTGACATCAATAAGGGATCATAGCTTTCACCTGGATTCACCTGGTCAGTCTATGTCATGGAAAGAGTAGGGGTTCCTGATGTTTTGTACACTCAGTGTAGATCCTCATATACAACATAGTAGTAGAACATTTGCAATTACTTCTTGTATGTACATGTGTGATTGTGTCTCAGAAAACTACATTTCTCTCTAGTAACTGTTGGGGTCACACAATTGTAGTCAATGATGTGGCCCTCAGTGCATGATGGGACATGTGAGTTTTCCTAAGCCTGTCGGCACCACTGCATTAAACTTACTCTCTCTTCAATCGTTCCATATCTCTCTTCTTGCACCTCCCTCCTTCCCTCTGTTTTTCATATTTTACACCTTTCTTATCAATTTTCTGCTTCAATCTTTTATCCCATCTTTATCTTTCTCTCACCATTCCCATCTCTCTCTTTCTCTCAATATCTACTGTATATCTCTCTCTCTCTTTTCTCTCTCTCTCGCTCTCTCTCTCTCTCGCTCCCTCTGCCTTTGGCACATCAGAGCAGGAAGCTCAGGAGGAGGAAGGTGAGAGTGATTGTGGGAGTGATTCTAATACACCCGAGGCACACATTGATTTTTTAAAATCACATTAAATCTAACCTACATTTGAAATGCCTGTAAGAAGAAGGAATCACATGTTCTAACTCTTTAACTCATGACCTCATCAACAAAGCTGTACTGTTGCTGTAGCTACACACACAGACACATCATGATGATGATGATGATAGTGCATGCTGTTGCTCCTGCTGTACTCTGGAGGTCAAATACTAACTTTCAGATCTGTAGACATAACTCAAATCTTTTTTTTTGTTGTACACCCTTTTGATATCAATGTATGATTTACTCAAAACATATGGCCTTGACTTTTTGTCCTGTTTTTGAGATTTGTGTCCTCTATTTTCTTCAGGACGATGGATTTCATATGACATCTTCAGAATGAGAGCAAGAATATCAATTTCTGTGCTTTCATGTGTTAATTATTCTCTCTCTTTCTCTCTCTCTCTATACAGAGGAGAAACTCCCCATGCCCAAGTATGTTCATTTTTGTTTGTGGCAATTTTGCTTTGTGTTGTGTGACAAATAGGTTAAAACATTTATTTCTCTGTTCATCCTCTATTTCACTTATTCCCCCCACTCAGGCCCATGGTGCCCCAGCTAGCCCCTCCCAAGATTCCAGAGGGGGATAGGGTGGACTTTGATGTGAGTGATGTCATCTCATATCAAGGAATTGGTCCATTATTGGGTCCTGATTGGCTGTTCCCCTTCAATGTCCAAATTCACCACTGAACAGTAATAGTGATTGTTAGTTTGATGCAGCTCCGCTTTCCACCACATCTCTGAATAAGAATCTATTTCATCTCAATCCTCTCTCAGGACATCCACAGGAAGAGGATGGAGAAGGACCTCATTGAGTTGCAGAGTCTGATTGATGTCCACTTTGACCAGAGGAAGAAGGAGGAAGAGGAGCTCATTGGGCTGAAGGACCGAATTGTGAGTCAACTTCCTGTATACATAATGTTGAAGTGTTGAAATGGAACAGAGGAAGTACCACCTTAACTACATGAACTTGTCAATGCTCATGTTTTTTTAAATATTTTTTTTATTACGTTTCATCCCAACAGACCACGACCCTGGTCAAGGAGCGCACAAGCTCATGATCCCCCCCCCCAAAAAAGTTGATAAGAAAAAGTCCAATGTCCTTTCCTCTCATCTTTTCCCTCTCTCATCCCCCACAGGAGAAGCGTCGGTTTGAGAGGGCAGAGGTGCAGCGGGTTCGAGCGGAGAAGGAGCGGGACCGTCAGAACAGGATTGCGGTAGGGACAAACAGACACCACTGTGGTACTCCTGGTTTTAAGCAACAGGTAGACTTGTGTCGTGTTCGGGAATGTCCTCTCCCTTTCTAACTTTATCGTTCTCTCTTTCTCAGGAAGAGCGGCAGAGAAAGGAAGACGAGGAGGCTAAAAAGAAGAACGAAGACGAGGCCAAGAAGAAAAAGGTTCTTTCCAACATGGGGGCCAACTTTGGGGGCTTCCTGCAAAAGGTACTTATGTCCACTGTCCTTCGCTTGTTAGTTTTAGGAGCAGATGATTCATACAGCAAAGGTATTTCATTAAGATAAATATCTACGCTGTTGGTCAGTTGCGGGTCAAATGTTCTGTCAGACTGTTGCGAACATACAGAGAGAATCAGAACATTCTATATAGTTTGAAGTTTGTGAAGTTCTAGGCATATTTGACACGTTCCAGGCGGAGCATCGTGGGAGAGGGAAGCGTCTAACGGGGAGAGAGATCAAGAAGAAGACCTTGGCTGAGAGACGACCCACACTGGAGATCGACAACCTGAGAGAGGACGCCCTGAAGTGAGTCCCGGGCCGATCACGCAACACCTCACCTTATCCCCAAGCCAAATACACATGGGCCAAAAATCTTCCTTAAACCACCACATCGGAGTTTTCTACAATTCACGTCCAAAGCCCCCACAGCTGGCTGCCAACTGTGTTTCTATGGTTACTGCCTGTAACCCCCCCCCCCCCCCCACACCTTCTCTTGGTCTCCCAGGCAACAAGCTCAGGAGATGTGGAACTGGATCTACGCGCTGGAGTCGGATAAGTTTGACTTCATTGACCACATGAAGAAACAGAAATATCAGGTGGGAAGACCTGGACACATGTACCAAAGGCAGAATCCACAGATGTTTAGGCTCGTGTGTGAGCGACTGTGTGCGTCTGTTGTGTAGTATTCGTGAAACCACTGATGCAAATGTGATCTCGTCTCATTTTTTTTGTGTGTGTGCAGATTATCGTTCTCTTGAATAGAATCACGAGTGCCCAGAAATTGTAAGTACAGTAATAACCCTATTCAATTTCTTGATTTCTTTAGATGAACTTTTTAGCCACTTTTTTTCAGTAACACGTGTTTGTATGGTATGTGCATTTGTCGACAAGTAACTCCTCTCTCTCACTCTCCCCTGTAGTAAAAAGGTCCATGGCAAGGGGAAGGTTGGCGGTCGGTGGAAGTAAAGAAGCTCCCGCTCTCATAGGGGAGAAGGGAGAAGACGGCGTTGGAGGGAACAAGAAAGGAGGGAGATCCCACCATCCCCTCTTCCATCTTTCCTCTCTTATTGTGGCCACCCTCTTCTTTGGCATGTCCTCATGTGTTTCATTGCAAAAATACAAGTTCTAATAAAAATGTATTGATAATAACACGGTGCACACTCGCTGAGATTGCTAGTTTGATGTTCCTCTGGAAATTGTCACACACACACACACACACACACACACACACACACACACACACGTATTACTTTATTGGGAGCGTGGGAGAAAGTATAATGACTCAGAATCGACCTTAGATCAGTGTCAAGGCTGGCCAACCTCCTCCTACTCCCACATTACTGAACTAGAGGAATGCTGCCCTCTGCTGGAGAGATGTGTAACACCCACTGTAGAACTACATACAGTAGGTACACTACACCCGGGTGACCACTAATGAGACACACTCATTGGTTTAAACACACATATTAGCTGACACTATAAACCATTATTACAGCACATACTAGTAATCATCAAGCCATAACGTTACTAGACAGGCAGAAGGGAATTATAGGCCTGATCTACTTGCAGAGAGCTCACAAACACACACTTTTGCTCTCTCTCTCTGTCTCTCTCTCTCTCTATGTATATATATATATATATATATATATATATTATTCTACAATGTAGAAAATAGTAAAAAATCAAGATTGAATGAGTAGGTGTCCAAACTTTTGACTTTTGACTAGCCCTTACACAACCGGTCAAAGGTTTGGACACCTACTCATTCAAGGGTTTTTCTTTATTTTTTTTACTATTTTCTACATTGTAGAATAATAGTGAAGACATCAAAACTATGAAAAAACACATATGGAATCAGGTAGTAACCAAAAAAGTGTTAAACCAAAAATATATATTTTAGATTTTAGATTCTTCAAAGTAGCCACGCTTTGCCTCAATGACAGCTTTGCTCACTCTTGGCATTCTCTCAACCTGCTTCATGAGGTAGTCACCTGGAATGCTTGAAGGAGTTCCCACATATGCTGAGCACTGGTTGGCTGTTTTTCCTTCACTCTGCGGTCCAACTCATCCCAAACCATCTCAATTGGGTTGAGGTTGGGTGATTGTGGAGGACAGGTCATCTGAAACAGCACTCCATCACTCTCCTTCTTGGTCAAATAGCCCTTACACAGCCTGGAGGTGTGTTGGGTCATTGTCCTGTTGAAAAACAAACGATAGTCCCACTAAGACCAAACCAGATGGGATGGCGTATTGCTGCAGAATGCTGTGGTAGCCATGCTGGTTAAGTGTGCCTTGAATTCTAAATAAATCACAGACAGTGTCACCAGCAAAGTACCACGACACCATCACAGCTCTTCCTCCATGCTTCATAGTGGGAACCACACATGCGGAGATCATCCGTTCACCTACTCTGCGTCTCACAAAGACACGGCGGCTGGACCCAAAAATCTCAAATTTGGACTCATCAAACCAAAGGACAGATTTCCACCAGTCTAATGTCTATTGCTTGTGTTTCTTGGCCCAAGCAAGTCTCTTCTTATTGGTGTCCTTTAGTAGTGGTTTCTTTGCAGCAATTTGACCATGAAGGCCTGATTCATGCAGTCTCCTCTGAACAGTTGATATTGAGATGTGTCTGTTACTTGAACTCTGTGAAGCATTTATTTAGGCTGCAATCTGAGGTGCAGTTAATTGCCAATTTTTGAGGCTGGTAACTCTAATGCATTTATCCTCCACAGCAGAAGTATCTCTGGGTCTTCTTTTCCTGTGGCGGTCCTCATGAGAGCCAGTTTCATCGTAGCGCTTGATGATTTCTGCGACTGCAATTGAAAAAACGTTCAAAGTTCTTGAAATTTTCCTGGTTGACTGACCTTCATGTCTTAAAGTAATGATGGACTGTCGTTTCTCTTCGCTTAATAGAACTATTCTTGCCATAATATGAACTTGGTCTTTTACCAAATAGGGCCATCATCTATCTGTATACCAACCCTACCTTGTCACAACACAACTGATTAGCTTAAATGCATTAAGAAGGAAAAAAATTCCACAAATTTACTTTTAACAAGGCACACCTGTTAATTGAAATACCTTCCAGGTGACTACCTCATGATGCTGGTTGAGAGAATGCCAAGAGTGTCCAAAGCTGTCATCAAGGCAAAAGGGTGTCTACTTTGAAGAATCTCAAATATAAAATATATTTTGATTTCTATAACGCTTTTCTGGTTACTACATGATTCCACATGTGTTATTTCATAGTTTTAATGTCTTCACTGCTATTCTAGAATGTAGAAAATTGCAAAAATTAAGAAAAACCCTTCAATGAGTAGGTGTGTCCAAACTTTGGACTGGTAATGTGTATGTCCTCGAGCTCCTCGTCCCCCTCCCTCCTCTCTTTCCCCCTCTCTCTAAATCCCTGCTCACATGTTTTGCTGAGGCCAGTCCAGTCCAGTGCGTCAGACTGACAGAGAGCGAGGAAAGAGGACACAGAAATAATCCAGTCTTTTCCCTCTCACATGCAGCCATCCCACAGATGTCCGCTCAGAAGCTTAAATTGTAAATACAACTCGACCACTGTGGAAAATTCACCACCCATTTTTAACAAGATAGAAAATACTACAAGATACAGTACTGAACACACTTTCTAAATTGTTTTAATGACCATCAATGTGTATGCGCTCATTTTGGGTGAGGTATCCCTCCTCTTTTCATCTAAATGGGATTACTTGGATACATAGTAATAGTATGATGATATGGGATTGGATGAAATATATGTTTGAACGCCATTTCCACTTCAGTGTGTTTAAGGGATGGGTTCAATCCGTATCACGGAAGATCTGCGTTATAGTTTGATTGACATTTAAAGGCAATGTTCCCACATTCGCGGAGATTGCATTCATGGTAAAGGCTGCATATGTTGGCTCAATATGAAATGATCTCAAAATGTTCAAGCGGATCTTCCGCGACACGGATTGAACCATCCATGAAAATTAGGGCTCTAATCAATCCGTATCGCAGCAATTCAGCGTTAAAGCATGAGTTTCTTTTAAAGGCAATGTCCCCGTGTTTTAGCGATTGGTCCAATGTCAGTGTAGCGTTCATGTGTGGCTGAGAGTGTGTGTCCCTTACTGAAAAAAAACACATTATTTAACTTTTAGAGCACTCCATATGACATTTCACATCTGAAAACGTGTTTTTGGAACACTACACATGAAGAAAATGTGTCATTATGATACACAACGTGCTTTTAACATACAATGTTTTCAACTTACGCATTTGACATACATTGTGTACGTGTAATTATAGAGTAATACTTATTCAACGTGTCCTCTCCTGGGATTTGATCTCCCAACATTCCAATACTTCTGCTAAACCACAACACCGTGCTAATAACTGATTACACCTTTATTCCTATATTTTGGGCTTCAAAGTGAATCTCAGCTCATAAACTCAAGAAAAACGAATATAATATATTCAGGAGTAACTTTTAATCAAAATAATATGTCCCACTGACTTTAGATAACGCGGAAAACTCTCAAATTGCTGAAATAACAAGTAAATGAAATGATGAGAGAGTCATATTAATTGATAACGAAAATAGCAGTGCAGGTGGCACTCGTTTGAAAAGCGCTGAGACGTATTATAGGTCTATTACCTAAGGGAATGTATGTGTATGGGAATGCTACAGAATTTGTGGCGTAGCAGAAAGATCCTGACGACTGGTAACGTTCCTAATCCTTACGGGAAAGCTACATGACCACGTTTTCACATGTGAAATGTCACGTGATGTATTCCAAAAACACATATGAAATTTCACATTTGAAGTGTTCCAAAACCACATGATTTCACATGTGGAAAATCACATGTGAAGTGTTCCAAAACCACATTTTCATAAGATTTCACATGTGTAATTTCCCATGTGAAATCATGTGGTTTTTCCTTAAGGTGGATGCCAGCCATCTGAATTTCCTGCTACACCACCAGGTCTGTGGCCATGACTGCCACATATTTATTGACAAGAATACATTTCTGCACTTCTAAAAGATGCCCAGAATCAAGACAATAATTGTGCGATTATCTGACACCAACAAAAGTGTAGCAGTGTTCAGGGAGACTTGATATTAACTGTGCAGAAATGCTCTCGGGATCTGAACTTGTAACCTTTTGGTCCAGGCATTAATGTCTCAGCAGTGCCTCTAGATGATTATTTGTGACCAAGAACATACAGTAACACATATATGTATAGCCAATCAATGTTATTTCCATAGACCTGGTGGTGCAGCAGGAACTTCACATATCTAGTAACCAAAAGCTTCTGAGTTCAAATCCCAAATGAGGTATAACACAATGTTATTTTAAACCTTTATTTAACTAGGCATGTCAGTTAAAAACATATTACAATGACAGCCTACCCCGGCCAAACCCGGATGACGCTGGGCCAGTTGTGCGCCACCCTATGAGACTCCCAATCACCGCCAGTTGTGATACAGACTGGAATCAAACCAGGGTCTGTAGTGATGCCTCTAGCCCTGGAACAGAATGTGAGCTAGACAAAATATGATGGGGGACCATGACTGATTGAATGAATGTAAATTATGCCCTTTAATGTCAAATGTCACTGAGAATATTTTACATCTGAGTTTTCACCTACGTTCAAATGTTGCGTTGTCATATTTATTTCACATGAGATCATCTTTTTCGCATGTGCTTGCATGTTGTCGCTCAAGATCACATGTGAAATCCATGTGGTTTTCCCATAAGGAGCGTGTGTTCATACTCATACTGTTTCTCTTCCTGCTTGCATTTTGATTTGATATTCTGATGTGCCTACTTCCTGTAAATGACGTAACTCGGGGCTCATCTGTAATAAAGGTTAAATAAATAAATACTCAAGCTGGCAAATCTACCTGACTATCCCTCTGGCCATTTTGGGAATTATTTATTTCGTTATTTACAACCACTCACATTACATTCGGGAAATAAACCAGAGAAAGCTTTCATGTACTACGGTTTAACACGAACACACACAGACACACGCGCTCGTACACACGATAATAACTTAACATCATACAGCACAACGAGTTAATACGCAAACAAACAAAAAAAGTTACGAAAGAATAATAAGTAAGGAAAGAGTACACAAAACGATCCGAAATGGCAATCCAGCACTACATCGATGTACAGGTGGCTTGTAGTGTTTGAGTGGTAGCTCAAGTTGTTTTTCTTGGAAGTTTCTATTTGAGTAGTGCCGTTGTGTCATGATCAGCACTACTGAGCTTATTCGCTGTTGTGTAATATTCAGGTCCTATGCTGTTTTCTTTCAACGCGCACAGGAATGCTCAGTGTACGTGTGTGTGTGTTTAGCGGAGGGGTTTCTTCAGGGCCTCATCCACCTCCTCCTCGGGACACAGGGCGTGCCACTGGGCCACGGGACGTCTTGGATTGGCCAGCATGTCTGACCAATGGCGGAGGCCCACCCCTGAGGCGCCGAAGCCGATCCAAACCTTCCCGATGGCGTCGTTGCTGCCCAGCTTGTCGTAATCGTACACCGTGATCAACACTTGGACTTTCTGCAAGAGGAAAGGGAAGAGTGGAAAAAGCGTCAAGTTAAAAAATGTATATATAGGCAGGTGAAATCAAAATACCACCACATGTAGTACTGTGTTGTTCAACACACAGGAAAACCTGTCATAACGACCCCAAGATGTCTTCCTTGCGGGACGTTTGGTGTACAGACCTGTATTTGGCCAAAGGGGATCTCGAAGCTGAAGCTTTCGTTGAAGTAGGGGTTCAGAGTGTTCTGTTTGACCGTCGTCTTCTTCTTCTTCAGCCGCTTGCCTTGGTGCTGCAGCACCACTTTAACGAAGGGATCTGGAGGAATGTCAGTTACAGAGGTCAAACAGAGGTCAAACAGAGGGTGAGCCGGGATGAAGAACATCTGAGGACACATGATTGTGCAGTAGATTCATGTGTGGTGTCTGCAACTCTGTAATGTTGCCCAGTGGTTCATGTTGAGTTACTTCAACAACATTTCGGCAACCAGATGTCATTAACAGGTCACAACTGGCTAATATTGGTTAGGAGAGTGTAAAGTCACAGCATGGCTGGTATTAACTAGTTGAGTGTAAAGTCACAGCATGGCTGGTATTAACTAGTTGAGTGTAAAGCCACAGCATGGCTGGTATTAACTAGTTGAGTGTAAAGTCACAGCATGGCTGGTATTAACTAGTTGAGTGTAAAGCCACAGCATGGCTGGTATTAACTAGTTGAGTGTAAAGCCACAGCATGACTGGTATTAACTAGTTGAGTGTAAAGCCACAGCATGACTGGTATTAACTAGTTGAGTGTAAAGTCACAGCATGGCTGGTATTAACTAGTTGAGTGTAAAGCCACAGCATGACTGGTATTAACTAGTTGGGTATAAAGCCACAGCATGGCTGGTATTAACTAGTTGAGTGTAAAGCCACAGCATGGCTGGTATTTACTAGTTGAGTGTAAAGCCACAGCATGGCTGGTATTAACTAGTTGAGTGTAAAGCCACAGCATGGCTGGTATTAACTAGTTGAGTGTAAAGCCACAGCATGGCTGGTATTAACTAGTTGAGTGTAAAGCCACAGCATGGCTGGTATTAACTAGTTGAGTGTAAAGCCACAGCATGGCTGGTATTAACTAGTTGAGTGTAAAGCCACAGCATGGCTGGTATTAACTAGTTGAGTGTAAAGCCACAGCATGGCTGGTATTAACTAGTTGAGTGTAAAGCCACAGCATGGCTGGTATTAACTAGTTGAGTGTAAAGCCACAGCATGGCTGGTATTAACTAGTTGAGTGTAAAGCCATAGCATGGCTGGTATTAACTAGTTGAGTGTAAAGCCACAGCATGGCTGGTATTAACTAGTTGAGTGTAAAGCCACAGCATGGCTGGTATTAACTAGTTGAGTGTAAAGCCACAGCATGGCTGGTATTAACTAGTTGAGTGTAAAGCCACAGCATGGCTGGTATTAACTAGTTGAGTGTAAAGCCACAGCATGGCTGGTATTAACTAGTTGAGTGTAAAGCCACAGCATGGCTGGTATTAACTAGTTGAGTGTAAAGCCACAGCATGGCTGGTATTAACTAGTTGAGTGTAAAGCCACAGCATGGCTGGTATTAACTAGTTGAGTGTAAAGCCACAGCATGGCTGGTATTAACTAGTTGAGTGTAAAGCCACAGCATGGCTGGTATTGGGTAGGAGAGTGTAAAGCCACAGCATGGCTGGTATTAACTAGTTGAGTGTAAAGCCACAGCATGGCTGGTATTAACTAGTTGAGTGTAAAGCCACAGCATGGCTGGTATTGGGTAGGAGAGTGTAAAGCCACAGCATGGCTGGTATTGGGTAGGAGAGTGTAAAGCCACAGCATGGCTGGTATTGGGTAGGAGAGTGTAAAGCCACAGCATGGCTGGTATTGGGTAGGAGAGTGTAAAGCCACAGCATGGCTGGTATTGGGTAGGAGAGTGTAAAGCCACAGCATGGCTGGTATTGGGTAGGAGAGTGTAAGGACTAATAGAAGGTCACCTGACAAGCCTCCACAGTCCATCGCCTTCAGGTGCTTGGCCTCCATGATGTTGATGGTCAATTTACCGGCCGTGGGGACGTAGCGCAGAGAGATACAGATGTCCCCTAGCTTCTCTACCTGTGTGACCAGACAAACACACACAGGCACGAAGACAGAAAGATGTATTAAAACAGGCAGTTCGATACAGTTTGATGTGCACAGACAGACACATACAGGTAGATGTAGAGAAAACATGCATCCAAAACCCAGACAGACTGTAATACATCCTTCCTCACCTCCTCTTTCTCTCCTCCAACCAGATCCCTCCATTCGTGGAGTGGCTGAGCCAGGTCCACACTGTTCATGGGGATGGAGATCTGCCCAATCACGTCGTGTTTACCAAAGCGATCAAAGTCAAAGACCTGCAGGACCAGAGTCTGACCGCCCAGCTCCTGGTAGGGGATCTGTGGAGGGACACACAGAACAGGGAGGAGACGGTCAGGACCGAGCGTTCTCGACTACAGAAACCTCAGTACTGTAAGAGCTTTTCTAAGGGTTATACCTGTACACATGAATGAGTACCACATCTCTCTATCGCCATCTGTTCTCCAGCACCACAGACTGACCTTGAAGATGAAGGTCTCATTGAACACGGGGCATAGGTTCTTGCGCTGGACTTTGGTCTCAAACTTCTTCTTCTTGTCTGGCAGCATGTATACCTTGACATAGGGGTCTGAGGTGCCGCCCATGTCCATGGCTGCCAGGTTTTCAGCCTGCAGGATGCCCACGATCAGCTGGAAGAGGGGGCAGAGAGGGGGAAAAGGTCAGAGGTAAGCAATGGCCAACAAAATATTTTTAACAACGTCCCTAAGAACGCAGTGATGATTTAGGCGGATTTAGGCCGGGATTCAATCCATATAGGACTATTGCGATAACATACCTGAGATTTGACCAAACACAAACGTAACACTTCAAAACAATGGCACAGCACTTCGTCCCAAAAATGATTTTGGAGTGCTTCTGCAGTACACATCTCATTTGTCACATATATGCAATGTTACCCGGGATTCAATTCAAGCCGCATAATAGCGCAGTGCACTTAAACTGACTTTTAAATGTAAGAGTGGCTTAGCGGATAGAAAATGTCCCCTCTAAAGGCCACAGCTTAATGCTGAGCCGTGAAGAGGAAAAGGTCATAAGTCACTGAAGACACAAATAAGAGGTCAGAGGTTAAAGCTGAGATCTGAGCAGAGGTCAGAGACTCTTTATAGACGTGTCATTAGTCAGACACTTCACATCAAGGAGGTCAAATGTCAGGGAGGACAAGACACACATGCACACAAACACACACACCTGGTTGTCAGTGAAGTTGTAGTCCAGGGTGAACTCCAGTTTTCCGAAATTCTCTTTTTCCTCCTCCTCTCCTTCCTTACCCTCTCCTTCCTTAATGACAGAGAACATCATATCAATCATTTATCACAGGTATCATTACACAGTCACTGCATTAGTCTCTCCCTTCACACAGTTACTGACGCTACATCTGGAAATCACTTCAGATCATTTCAAAACCAGTTGCAAATGAGGTACTTGAACCCATTACACCACCCACTATATTGCCCTCCCTCCCTCCCTCTGTCTCCTCTCACCTTGCCCTCCTCTCCTTCTCCGGCTCCCTCCTTCTTTCTTCTGCCTCGGCCTCCTTTCCTCTCGCGCACTTTCTTGGGCTTCTTGCCCTTGTTGATGCACTTCTTCCAGATACAGAAACAAAGACAGGCCACCAGAGCCAGCACCACCACCACTATGGCTCCTATTGCCCACATGGGCACTGGAGGAGAGACAAACATAGGCCTTATGTAGCCTTGTGACATACATAATACAACATACATATAACATACATAAAATACTTATGTAGCCTTTATGACATCTATTATACAACATACTGTACATAGGCCTTATGTAGGGTTATGACGTGTACAATGAGTGTACAAAACATTAAGGACACCTTCCTAATATTGAGTTCCACCCACCCCCTTTTGCCCTGAGAACAGCTTCAATACGTCAGGGGCATGGACTCTACAAGGCGTCGACAGCGTTCCACAGGGATGCTGGCCCATGTTGACTCCAATGCTTCCCACGGTTGTGTCAAATTGGCCGGATGTCTTTTGGGTGGTGGACCATTGTCGATACACACGGGAAACTGTTAAGTGTGGAAAAATCCAGCAGCATTGCAGTTCTTGACACAAACTGTTGCACCTGGCACCTACTACCATACCCTGTTCAAAGGCACTTAAATATTTTGTCTTGCCCATTCCCCCTCTGAATGGCACACATACACAATCCAATGTCTCAATTGTCTGAAAGCTTCAAAAAATATATTTTCTAACTTGTCTCCTCCCCTTAATCTACACTGGTTGAAGTGGATTTAACAAGTTACATTAATAAGGGATCGTGGCTTTTTTTTTCTCTCTCCAAACATTACAAACAACAGTCAGGGGAATACAGACTATACATTATATAAAGACTTTATAAAACAAACATTCTAAGGGATCCTAGCTGTCACCTGGATTCACCTGGTCGGTGTATGTCATGGAAAGTGTCCTTAATGTTTTGTACACATAGTGTATAACACGACATGCATAAGCCTCGTGTCGGCCTTATGCCATGGAATAATAACATCTGACATGTTATTGTGAGGAGGGATGGAAAAGGAGAGCACAAGCAATGGGAAAACAATATGAACTTACTTTTGAGTTTATGATCTGGGATAAGTGGAGGAAAAGCAGGGGATGGAATGAAAGAGAAGAGATGACGAGAGGACATTTTGTGAAACAGAATTACACACACAGAATTAGCAATGAGTGTGTGTGTGTGTGTGTGTGTGTGTGTGTGTGTGTGTGTGTGTGTGTGTGTGTGTGTGTGTGTGTGTGTGTGTGTGTGGTGTGCGTGCTCATTGTGTCCAGGGCTCACTTGGCATGTGGGTGAGTTCGTTGAAGAACTTGCTCTTCATGTTCTTGAACTGGTGATCAGAGTGGTGGGTGGAGGGAGGGGCGGGGCCTGGGGGCGGCTCTTCTCTCTCCTCAGCCGCCCGACGAGCCCGCGCTTGCACACTGGCCAATCGCATCGCAGCTCAACTAAACGGCAGAGGAGACAAAAGAGCAATCATTAAGAGCTGTGTAAGAAGTATTTTAATATGCCATGAATTTTAAACATCCTGGTAGGTAAAGTCGACTAGATAGGTTAACCAACTCAGTGGCCTTGTGGTTCGAGTGTCTGCCCTGAGACTAGAAGTTCTTAAATGGTTCTTCCTCAGCTCTTAAGGTTCCTTGGAGAACCTTTTCCCGTTAGAGAACCTTTGAGTTAAGTGTGGGGTCCTTGACCTGGCATCTACGGTTCTTCAAAATTCTAAAAGGTTCTTGAAATGTGTGGAAGCCTGCAGATGTGTCCCATTCACAGGAAATTGGCCAGTGCTAACTGTTTATTTTCCAATGTAACATTTCTAGTGTTGATTCAAGAGTTAAATTAGCACTCATTGGTATAAAGGAACCTCAGTGTTGGTATTTTTATCATATTTCCCAGAATGCTCTATTGCAGGTAAATTCTTGCATGAACATTGATTCATTAATTAATCTCATGCTACTCAAATATAAATAACATACATTTTTCTAAATTATTCCAATCTGTTACTTGGATTTATTTCACTTGTACCTGAATTGATTGTTCCAGTTCAGATGTTTAAACTCACCTCATATCTTAGTCTTCCCAACCGTGGCAGTCATTCTGAATGCAGGTTATGGGTGATTTTTTTCACTAAATGTTGGATGTCCCTACTCTCACTTTGCCACAGGATTGAAAATGAATGAATGAATGCAACAACCATGTCTCTGTCACCAGCAAACAAAGTTGTAGGTGGTACTATAAAACTCAAATTAACTGGAAAGGCACCCTGGGAAATATGCAAATAAGGCTTAAACCCTACAGCAGGGCTATTAAATTGCGGTCCTGGGGGTTCAAAACATTTCTGGTTTAGGATTTTTGTATGATTCTTCAAACAACGATCCCATTCGTGGATCTCTAGAGATCCTAAAATGGTTACCCTATGAAATTGCTCTCAATAACTTTATTTGGTTCCAACTTGCACCTTTATTTTAAAGAATGTACCCTGCTGAGTCATACCATTTTCCCCAAAACATGGTAAGTATTAAGTGAGTCAATGCACCTTTTGCTTGACACTCAGCTTTAAAGAGACAGATTGGTAGGTAAAGCCCTGTGACAGAAAAGCGCCAACTTAACCAATTGCTTAATCAGCATTATTCTGTGAGTTTGGTGGACATAAGAAAGACAATAAAAATTGAGCTAATGTGTTCAGTCAACAAACTTTGCTAACAGTAAGCTGAATGTATAAAAACTTGTTGAGTCAAAATACAAATTCATGTTTGTCTTCCCTGTAAAAAAGCCAATTTAGCTTAACCAGAATTATTTTGTGAATTGGGTGGACTTCAGAAGGACAAGAAATGTAGCTAATGTGTGAACGTTTGTTCACTCTACAAACTTTTCCCGAAGTGAGCTGAATTTAAAAAGGCTTGGGTAAATTTATGCCCAAAGTTTGTGCACTCACAATCCTACTGCAGCTGGGCTCCTTAGAATTCTACGTTGTATCAACAAACTGCTCGAAGTGACCTGAATTTGAACAAGCTTGTTAGGTAAGATTACAAATGTTTGCTTAAAACCACGGCCATTGTTATATTTCCCAGCATGCTCTATTGCAGGTTGATTTTCAGAATTGTTTCAATAAAAATATATTTTTTTGCATGTACATTAATTGGTTGATTACACAAACATAAATAAGATACATTTTCTAATCTAATTCAATCTGTTAGTAGTTGGACATTTTGCTCCTGTCACTGAGCTGTCTGTTCCAGTGTATATGATCTAGGTAGTCTCACTAATCAATCTTCCTTACAGTCATTCTCAATGCAGGCTGCAGGTGAATAAAAGTTCCAATTGCTGGATATCCTCACTCTGGATTCCAATAGGAATTACACATCACTTTGCAAGTCAGCATTGAGGTTTGAATCAACGTAAAATTGTAAGGCAACCAGCTGCAATAGGATTGTGAGATTGCTCAACAGAATGGCAATGACGTTGATTCAACGTACAACTGGAAGGCAATCGGCTCTCGTGTTTGTCCCTTCATTTAAAACAAAGCCTCAAGGGATAAGGCTTTGCCTCGGCTTCCAATCTGTCTCCCTCTAGCTCTCTTTCTATCTCTCTCTCCTACTTTGTGTGCGTATGTACTGACATGTCTGTGCAACTGATAGATACACACACGCACACATCTGGAATGTCTACATATTAATGGGTTTAAATGTATGTAGATTGTAAAGTATTTTTGTCTGCAATGTCTTTGTTTTTCATTGTGTCAGACCCCACCCAGTAAGACCAGCTTTCGCCATTGGCTTCAGCTAATGGAGATCGTAAATAAAATAAAATCTGTCTGTCTGTCTGTCTGTCTGTCTGTCTGTCTGTCTGTCTGTCTGTCTGTCTGTCTCTCTCTATGATTGTTTTTGTCTGCTTTCCCCTTTCTCGCACCCTATAATCCAGTTCATCAATATGTCTCTCTCTATATGTCTATTTTTCCTCTGTTTCCTCACAATCGCTCTCCCTTTACTTCCTAGACACTCTCTCAACCCCTCCGATACTAAACTTCCTACTCATCCCTCTCTCCCTGACTCTTCTCAATCCCACTCGCCTCTTGAGACTTTCTTCCCCCATCATCACCCCCTGCCTCCCTCTCACTCCACCCCTTCCTCTTGTCAGTTAATCTCTCTATCTACCGCATCGCTCTCGTCCCGTCTGTGTCCGGTATCCCCTCCCTCCTCACCCGCTGCCTCCCGCTCCCCAACCCTTTCTCTATCTCTCTCCTCCCTTCCATATCCCCCTATGTCGTTCTCCCTCCCTCCTTCCTCTCTTGTTTCATAGTGTCCATCACTAATCCCCCAGACTCCATCACAGGCTGGCTGTTGACACACACATGCATGCACATGCACATTCACATACACGCACACACACACATACTAACATGCAAACAAGACCAGCTTTGTTACATATGCATATGAATACCTCCCTGCAAGGCTGCATTATGCCACACACACACTGCGACCCTCCAACATCTGCTGTCCTCCTCTCACTGTGCACAGACACGTAACAGGATTAATTGCCAAAGGTAATCCCCAAATCCCAGAGCTTAACTAAATTAGGGACAGGTCAGTTCGCTCTCTGCTCCCGTTCCTGTCCTATCCCCTACTATCCCTTATCCACCCTAAGCCACTACCATTAACCCCCACAACATTACCTGCTGTCACACAGACAGATCCCACCTAGTTATCCATACCAATAATCACATTTCCATAACAATATCTGATTTGTGGCTTGTCAAATCAACCCGTTAAATCCCAACAGATAGAGTGAACGGCGCAGGATTAGTAAGCACAGCTATGTGATGGTGAGTGAGGGGAGGCAAACATAAGAGGTTATAGACTTCTGGCTAATAGGCTTGTGACTTTACCAGTCAAGATCACATACAGTGCCTTGCGAAAGTGTTCGGCCCCCTTGAACTTTGTGACCTTTTGCCACATTTCAGGCTTCAAACATAAAGATATAAAACTGTATTTTTTTGTGAAGAATCAACAACAAGTGGGACACAATCATGAAGTGGAACGACATTTATTGGATATTTCAAACTTTTTTAACAAATCAAAAACTGAAAAATTGGGCGTGCAAAATTATTCAGCCCCCTTAAGTTAATACTTTGTAGCGCCACCTTTTGGTGCGATTACAGCTGTAAGTCGCTTGGGGTATGTCTCTATCAGTTTTGCACATCGAGAGACTGACATTTTTTCCCATTCCTCCTTGCAAAACAGCTCGAGCTCAGTGAGGTTGGATGGAGAGCATTTGTGAACAGCAGTTTTCAGTTCTTTCCACATATTCTCGATTGGATTCAGGTCTGGACTTTGACTTGGCCATTCTAACACCTGGATATGTTTATTTTTGAACCATTCCATTGTAGATTTTGCTTTATGTTTTGCATCATTGTCTTGTTGGAAGACAAATCTCCGTCCCAGTCTCAGGTCTTTTGCAGACTCCATCAGGTTTTCTTCCAGAATGGTCCTGTATTTGGCTCCATCCATCTTCCCATCAATTTTAACCATCTTCCCTGTCCCTGCTGAAGAAAAGCAGGCCCAAACCATGATGCTGCCACCACCATGTTTGACAGTGGGGATGGTGTGTTCAGGGTGATGAGCTGTGTTGCTTTTACGCCAAACATAACGTTTTGCATTGTTGCCAAAAAGTTCAATTTTGGTTTCATCTGACCAGAGCACCTTCTTCCACATGTTTGGTGTGTCTCCCAGGTGGCTTGTGGCAATCTTTAAACAGCACTTTTTATGGATATCTTTAAGAAATGGCTTTCTTCTTGCCACTCTTCCATAAAGGCCAGATTTGTGCAATATACGACTGATTGTTGTCCTTTGGACAGAGTCTCCCACCTCAGCTGTAGATCTCTGCAGTTCATCCAGAGTGATCATGGGCCTCTTGGCTGCATCTCTGATCAGTCTTCTCCTTGTATGAGCTGAAAGTTTAGAGGGACGGCCAGGTCTTGGTAGATTTGCAGTGGTCTAATACTCCTTCCATTTCAATATTATCGCTTGCACAGTGCTCCTTGGGATGTTTAAAGCTTGGGAAATCTTTTTGTATCCAAATCCGGATTTAAACTTCTTCACAACAGTATCTCGGACCTGCCTGGTGTGTTCCTTGTTCTTCATGATGCTCTCTGCACTTTTAACGGACCTCTGAGACTATCACAGTGCAGGTGCATTTATACGGAGACTTGATTACACACAGGTGGATTGTATTTATCATCATTAGTCATTTAGGTCAACATTGGATCATTCAGAGATCCTCACTGAACATCTGGAGAGAGTTTGCTGCACTGAAAGTAAAGGGCCTGAATAATTTTGCACGGCCAATTTTTCAGTTTTTGATTTGTTAAAAAAGTTTGAAATATCCAATAAATGTCGTTCCACTTCATGATTGTGTCCCACTTGTTGTTGATTCTTCACAAAAAAATACAGTTTTATATCTTTATGTTTGAAGCCTGAAATGTGGCAAAAGGTTGCAAAGTTCAAGGGGGCCGAATACTTTCGCAAGGCACTGTACATACGCGCACGCACGCTAACACACACACACAAGCACACGCACAGTGCGGGTGAGACGGAGGCTAGCTTGGTTGAGTAGCATAGGGTCGGCCACCACTTCTCACTCATGGTACGTTCCCTTAAGCTGGTCATGGTGGCTGAATGCAGGGATTCAGGGCAGGGCCTTACTGATTAGATACTGGTTAACAGGTAGATAGATCACTGTGTCAGTGATTAGGGTTTTCATGCCTGACTGACCACTCTGTTGGAGGCTTCTTTTTTCGCTTCCAGTCTTGGATAAATTCACTGTTATTCCAAGGGTTTTATGGTCACACAATAGTATAAGCCTTTGGATTGATTTGTGCTGGCCAAGGTCATTGGAATAGGCCTAGCTAAACATGCTACTGGTTGATTCTATTGGGCCATTGGCAGTTAAAGTTATTCTGCAATGAAGTCCAGATAAAATAATCTCCTTAAGAATTTGGATGGATGAACTCATGTTGGAAAGTGCCTATCTAGATTCAGTTACAAATTTGCAGTTCGCAAAGGTCAGGGATGCGAGGACTTTTTTAAATAACTAGGCAAGTCAGTTAAGAACAAATTCTTATTTACAATGACTACCTACCCCGGCCAAACCCGAACGGCGCTGGGCCAATTGTGCGACCCCCTATGGGACTCTCAAACACAGCTGGTTGTGATACAGCCAGGTGAACGGAACTCCGTATGTGTGGTTCCCACCGTGAAGCATGGACGAGGAGGTGTGATGGTGACACTGTGGGTGATTTATTCAGAATTCAAGGTACACTAACCAGCATGGCTACCACAACATTCTGCAGCGATACTCCATCCCATCTGGTTTGTGCTTAGTGGGACGATCATTTGTTTTTCAACAGGACAATGACCCAACACACCTCCAGGCTGTGTAAGGGCTATTTGACCAAGAAGGAAAGTGATGGAGTGCTGCATCAGATGACCTGGCCTCCACACTCACCTGACCTCAACCCGATTGAGAGGGCTTGGGATGAGTTGGACCGCAGAGTAAAGGAAAAGCATATGCTCAGCATATGTGGGAACTCCTTCAAGTGTTGGAGAAGCATTCCAGGTGAAGCTGGTTGACAGAATGCCAAGAGTGCGCAAAGCTGTCATCAAGGCAAAGGGTGGCTTCTTTATTTTATTTGTTTAAGAATTTTTTGCTTACTACATGAATCAATACGTGTTATTTCATAGTTTTGATGTCTTCACTATTATTCTACTGTGTAGATAATAGTAAAAATAAAGAAAAACCCTTGAATGGGTAGGTGTGTCCAAACTTTTGACTGGTACTGTATAAAACCCTTGGAATAACATAAAAATCGATCAAATAACAGAACAAAAATATAAACGCAACATGGACAGTGTTGATCCCATGTTTCATGAGCTGAAATAAAATATCCCAGACGCACAAAAAGCTTTTCTCTCAAATTTTGTGCACAAATTTGTTTACATCCCTGTTAGAAAACATTTCTCCTTTGCAAAGATAATCCAACCACCTGTGGCATATCAAGAAGCTGATTAAACAGCATGATCATTACACAGGTGCACCTTGTGCTGGGGGGACAATAAAAGGCCACTCTAAAATGTGGAGTTTGTCACACAACATGATGCCACAGATGTCTCAAGCTTTAAGGGAGTGTGCAATTGGCACTGAATTGGAATTGAATGTTCATTTCTATACCGTAGGCCGCCTCTAACGTCGCTTTAGAGAATTTTGCAGTACGTCCAACCTGCCTCACAACCGCACACTCCATGGATGGCATCGTGAAAGACGAATGGTTTTCTGACGTCAACATTGTGAACAGAGTGCCCCATGGTAACAGTGGGTTTAATTGTATGGGCAGGCATAAGTTACAGGCAATGAACACAACTGCATATTGATGGCAATTTGAATGCAGAGAGATACCGTGATGAAATCCTGAGGCCCATTGTTGTGCCATTCATCCGCCGCCATCACCTCACGTTTCAGCATGATAATGTCGCAAGGATCTGTATACAATTCCTGGAAGCTGAAAATGTCCTGCATACTCACCAGACATGTCACCCGTTGAGCATGTTTGGGATGCTCTGGATCACCGTGTACGATAGCTTGTTCCAGTTCCCGCCAATATCCAGCAACTTCGCACAGCTATTGAAGAGGAGTGGGGACAACATTCCACAGGCCACAATCAACAGCCTGATCAACTCTATGCGAAGGAAACGTGTCGCGCTGCATGAGGCAAATGTTGGTCACACCAGATACTGATTGGTGTTCTTCTGATCCACACCCCTAACTATTTTTAAGGTATCTGTGACCAACAGATGCATATCTGTATTCCCAGTCATGTGAAATCCATAGATTATGGCCTAATGAATTTATTTAAATTGACTGATTTCCTTACATGAACTTTAACTCAGTAAAATCTTTGAAACTGTTGCATGTTGCGCTTATATTTTGGTTCTGTATATATACAATAATTGTGCATTTCCTGTGACCAATACCTGTGACAGTTCCCTCCTTACTTGTCCCAACATCAGTATTCCATTCCCAATCGATCCTAGCCTTAAAGACGTCCTCCATTGATTTTTTTTTTTTACTTTTGAAAAGTACACACACTAAAAGAAAAAAAAACAACATGTTTTGAGCAAAATAGTGTTTCTTAGACACAACTGAAAACTTCAAGGAGTACGGGCATTCAAGGTTTGATTTGGTTTGATGGGAAGTTGTGATGTCATCGTCTTCCCCCCTTGCTTGAGGAACAATAGAGGAGCAATAGAGAACAAAAGAGGAAAGGCCCACCCCCTCAACTTGTGCCATGTCATATGACTTACCTGAACCATCTATTGAGATGTGCCTTTTGTTAAGTACATTGAGTGGTAAATTAGCTGAAAAGGAGACTGGAGTAGGACTTCAAGTAAAGCAGGTGTGAAACGATTTGACAAGGAGAAAGGATTTACAACTGAATCCAGGCCGGAACTTTCCAACATGAGTTCATCAACTCAAATTCTAGAGTGTCCATCACAAAATGAGACCTTGACCATCTGAAATGTTTCTGACTTCCTCTGGAAAACATGTCGGGTAACCAGATTGCCAAGAACCATTTATCTGCCTTCTATGTTTATATCCTGAACAACAAGAGTATGTAGGAAACAATCATGGCACACATCATCATCACACCTGTCTGTTTTGTGGGTTAGACACCAGGAAGATCATGTAGGCCAGTGTTTCCCAATCCTGGTCCTGGGGATCCTAAGCGGTGCACATTTTAGTTTTTGCCCTAGCACTCACTACACAGTGACCTGATTCAAATAATCAAAACTTAATTATGAGTTGATTATATGAACCAGGTGTTAGGACAAAAACACAAATGTGCACCCCTTGGGGTCCCCAGGACCACGATTGGGAAACACTTCAGAAGGCCTATGCTGGGCTATCTGTTACAGGTGGTAATATCCTAAAACCAATCCCAAACTGATTCCTCACCCCAAATAATAGGCACATATTGACACCATTCTGCAGACCTGAAAGAATTGGATGGCTATCAGGGATATGGTTAGCCCTCAGGTAACCTGGTCCCCAAACTACTGAAAGCTGCTATTGTTTACACCCACCCACCTGTCTTTAAAGAAATACACATATTTTACCAGGCAAGTCAGTTGAGAACCAGTTGAGATAGCCATCCAATTCTTACAATGACAGCCTACTGAGGAATAGTGGGTTAACTTGAGGGGAAGAACGACAGATTTTTTTTATCTCGTCCGCGCGGGGATTCGATCCGGCAACCTCTCGGTTATACTGGCCCAACGTCCTAACCACTAGGCTACCTGCCGCCCCAAAACTGTAGGGGGAGGGGCTAGTTTTGGGATTGGTGATTTGGCTCATATTTCCATGGGAGCACAGACCAGACACAATGCAAAACAAGTAGGTACATACGTGGGAACTGAGGACAGAGTAGCGCGCTAGCGGTGGTAAAGAGATGACAGGAGAGGTGAACAGCTGGCAGGGGGATTTTGAGAGGGTTCAAGGCTTAGTAGCTATGTGGTGCTTATGGCTCTCTCTATTGTACGAGTCAGTAAAAAAAAAGGAAGTTGACCATCTGAGACTGGAGTGCACTGTCTCATCTTCATCATCACCATTGTCATCGTCGTCAAGCCTGCCTTGTGCAATGCGCATGCATGGTGCACACTGTAGCCAACATCAAAGATGTACATCTCCTCCAATTTGATACTTTTTACTCCACTAACAGATACAACTACGGGATTTAACGGCTTACCAAGCAAACATGGCACAAGACACAAATGTACCAGTCCAAAATTGTTAAAACCCTAAATAAGCGCCAACTTCGATATTTCATATGTGCTGGTTGTCACGCACGCAGGGAGCTTTGGAGGGGAGGGAGGGGTGGACATTAGACATGTGCACACACAGAAAATCAGAGGTGAGGTAGCTACAGTAAAATAGTTGTTTTTCACCTAATGAAAGTAAACGGATAAAAATACATTATCAATCCAATTAAATAAGTGTCGCCAACTTTGGACCAGCGAAAACGGCAAAGCACTTTATGGGTAAAAGCTTGGATAGGCGATGGCTCAGAATATGGAATAGAATGTGAATGGTAGGCTACTCTCTCAAGTATTAATTCAAAGCAGCAATAGCGTATGTCAGTTAACAAATATGTTAATCAGATATGGCAAATATTGTGCCCATCAACCGGTAACACTGGACGTCCCATTCACCATAACCGCTCGCTAGCAGATTTACCGAGCATAGCACAAGGGTTTGAATGACCTCTAGGCCGTCTAATTATACACTTTTAAAATGCAGTGTGGAGTATAGGCTACCCCATGAACATACACCAACAGAACTCACCCGATTGCAATCCCCAATTTAAACCCAAACGTCTTCCTTTTGTTAACGATGAATTATGGACTCCGTGTTGAAAGAACTGTTGCGCGGCGCACCACCCCCTCCCCCAGTCGCGTTCTCCCTCCCCCTGTCCGTTAATCTTCCTTAATATCGCTGTGCCAACTACTTATCATCCACTTTATAAACCATTGGTCACTCGCTCTCGAAACGCATGTGAAACACCAAAACCCGACATCACTCAAATTAATCTTTCCATCCCCATCTGTTTGGCTATCATTTCTCTCGTGCAATGCCTGTAAAAAAAACTATCCACTGCTGTGAAAGAGATAACTACTTTGAAGGCCATTTGTCAGTCTGGGCTTTTTTTCCCACTTTGGTCTATTGTCATCCTGTGTTATGGTTCATCTTCAGACTGTGGGAGGGGAGCCAGTGAATACCGTAAAAAGCCCAACTTATTGATACACAATTTCAAAGGATGTCTTCTATCATGTATATATTTAAATTGTATTACGCATGTAACATACGTTTCCACAGACCACCATTTGATCGAGAAAATGTGGCTCTCATTTCACTCCGTTATGGCCCTACAGTTGACGGTTGTTTTATGGGCCACGCATTAAGGCACCGTGACAAGATACGGTAATGGCGCCACTCTGTGTTCATCAGAGGTAGTGTCCGTTAAACCTCAAGTCAGCCTTTCCCCATTTTATGACCCTCGAAGTCACTGTTGGCCTACAATTGTCAGTATTATAATTTCAAATATATATAAATACATGCACACTGATGTAGACTTTGGGCAACCAGCATTTGAGTTAAACAAAGTGATTCCAGCTCAAAACGTTTCATTCTTCAGATTCAGTGCAGATAAAAAATGACCAGTTATACACTTAGTGAAAAGGATCCTTGTTTGGTATTCTTGTTTGGTATTGAGCTACTCTCTACTCACCAGAATAAACTGATACATCCATTACTCAAAAGCAACAACTTTTGTGATCTTTTTACTTAATTGTTTCACAAGATGCATTCCCTCCCAAATCCAGTACAGTGTGGTCAAACTGAAACAGATGCATTGCTCTGTACCAGTTCATCACTCGCCCTCCGCAAAGATGCAAAGGCAGGAGGATCGATCAGAGAAGTCAGGAGTCCTGGTCTGAGGCTGGAGGCCGTAGCCTGGGGATGAAAGTGGTTCAGCTCTGGCCTCCCAGGGTGTGCTTGTCAAACAGGTACTCTGCCATCTTGTTGTTGACAGCATCCATCTTGGTGAGGTTGGTGATGTGGTCACCCAGCTTCTTAATGGCCTCCACCTGCTCATTCAGGTAATGGGTCTCCAGGAAGTCACACGGCTAAAGAGGGAAAACACAGGCGAGACGAGTGACTACGGACACTACTGTAGATGCATCAACACACAAGAGCCTGGTGGTAATGGCAAAGGGCAGCTAACTCAATGAGGTGTTTGCAGCTGTCCAACTCATGCATGAGCTGCATTGTGTGTATAGTGTGCATCCGTGCGTCTGTGGACTATTGTGTTTGTGTGAAGAGGCAGGTCACACAATCCTGTGTCATTAGTTATCAGAGCTACAACAACCTGATCATCTTCTGGGACAATACAGTAGCTGGATTCTATGTGATATATACATGTGACATGTGGTTCCACCATTACGTGGGGGTCAACCTTGTCGGAGGCAATCTTGTGCATGTTCAGCAGGACCTGTTTCACATTCTTCCCCAGCTGCAGAGCACACTGCATGGCCTCCAGCCCATTTCCCCACTCATCACGATCTGGCATAATAATACACTACTATGTAGAGCAAGAAAATTGTCCCCTTGGTAGCCAATTGCAGTCTCCTTACCGTTGATCCAGCAGCTGGATCCTATGTGATATATACATGTGACATGTGGTTCCACCATAATGTGGGGGACATAACTTACGTGGGGGTCAACCTTGTCGGAGGCAATCTTGTGCATGTTCAGCAGGGCCTGTTTCACATTCTTCCCCAGCTGCATAAGAGGAAAACATCAACATGTTGATCATCAGGTCGATGGCAGTTTCGCAGTCGCTGTGGTAGTTCTGGCAGATCTGAGACTGCATTTTGGCAGATTTTTTATAATTTTTTATATCAAACAGAACTAGCTTTGTGGCACAGAACTAGCTTTGTCACTCCTCCACTCACCTCTCCCCCTTTCAGTGTGTATTGGGGTACCAGCCGGTTCTGGCGCCGTGGCATCAGGGTCAGACCGAGCCTCCTGCGGTGGACAACTGGTTCAGGCGCGCGGAGGAGACATGGGAGGCCACCCATGTCTGGCTCTCGAGCCCGAAACCTTCCCCTCCGCCTGCCCTGCCGGAAGCTGGGTCCGCGGTTTGTGGGGCCATTCAAAGTCCTGAGGAGGGTGAACGAGGTGTGTTACAGATTACAGCTTCCCTCTGATTACCGTATTAACCTCAGGCCGGTGGTGGCTGGTCCGCTCCAGGAATCTGAGGTCCGGGAGGTCCCTCCGCCCCCTCTGGACATCGAGGGGGTTCCGGCGTACTCCGTTCATTCCATCCTGGATTCGAGGCGTCAGGCATGGGGGCTTCAGTACCTCGTGGAGTGGGAGGGGTACGGACCGGAGGAGAGGTGCTAGGTTCCGGTTTTGTTTTGGACCTGAACTGCTGCGGGAGTTTCACCGTCGCCGGTGTCGGCGCGGGTCAAGAGGGGGGCACTGTCACGACTTCCACCGAAGTCGGCTCCTCTCCTTGTTTGGGCAGCGTTCAGTGATCGACGTCATCGGCTTTCTAGCCATCGCCGCTCCATTTCTCATATGTCCATTTGTTTTGTCTTGTTCCATACACACCTGGTCTTCATTCCATAATCACACTGCAGGTATTTAGTCCTCTGTTCCCCTCCATGTCTTTGTGTGTAATTGTTTATTGTTATGTGAGTATGTTCACGCTCTAAACTTTTGTATCATGTTCCGGGCACTTTGATGTCATTTTGTGCCTATTTCTTGACCGGAATAAAAGTGTGCCTGTTTACTCTACTCTGCTCTCCTGCGCCTGACTTGCCTCCCTTACACAGCTGTTACACCAACAGCCTCATCTGTTGTTCCTGTCAATCAGACAGGAACAAAGATGCAGGATGCAGGAACAAGGAACAAAGATGTGCAAAGATGCGTGAGGGAGGGCAGAGCCAACTCCCTCACAGTCACACACTTAGCAGCCGAGGACAGAGAGGAAGGACAGCTGTGAAAACAACAGCTGAAAAATGAGTCGGAAGCACAGTAGCATTTGGATACATCCTAATAATGTAGACAATTATAGAGCACAGTGTAGAATTTGCCAAAACAAAATCTCATATAAAGCCGGTTCTACGCACAACCTACACCGGCATATGCGAACTGTGCACCCAACTGTGAAGCTAGCTCTAGCTCTTCGAGAAACTAGCGGGCCTGCTAGTGATGGTGGTAGAGCCAGCACCTCCACACTTGAAGATGTATCCACTCAGTCAAGTCGGCCTACTCCGCGACCCACAGCAACGCAGTCTTCTATGGACCAGTTTATACCAAAGTCCATGTCTGTAGCAAAACAAGGCCAAATTTATATTGAATAGACTAAAATGATTGCCACCGATTTCCAGCCATTTTCGATTGTTGAGGACAGAGGTTTTAGAAATTATATTAATAGTATAAATCCAATGTACAAAACGCTTTCAAAATCACTTATTCCACAACTGTACGAGAGCACACAGGCTTCAGTGTGGGAAAGAGTCCAAAAAGCTACTGCAGTTTGCCTTACCACTGACTGCTGGACATCAAGGGTAACCACTTCTTACACGTCGGTTACATGTCACTTCATTTAAGATTTTTTGATGTCTAGCTGTCTTCTGGACTGCTTTGAGTTCAGCGACAGACACACCTCAGAGAACTTGGCAGAGTGGTCAAAGAATGGCAAGTAGATGGAAAAGTGGTCTGTTGTATTAGCGACAATGGAGCTAACATAACCAAAGCCTTGAAAATATTAAAATGGACCCATCATCCATGTCTTGCCCACACAATCAACCTGATTGTAAGAGATGCTCTGAAGGTGATGAAGCCCACTGTGGACAAAGTGAAAGCAGCTGTGGAATACTTCCCCAGGTGCACAATAGGTGCTGAAAAACCCAAGTCTACACACCGCCAGATGGGGATGAGGCCTAAACAAGACTGCACTACAAGGTAGAATTCAACATTTAAATGTTGAAGCCGTTTCTTGAGTCAAAGGACGCCATCATCTCTACCCTGGCCATTGTCAATGCACCTGTTGATGCTCTGACCCAAGAGGAATGGGAGGTGGTGGTGGAGGTGGTGTGCAGAGTCCTGGAACCCTTTGAGCAGGTCACTGTGGAGATCAGTGGCGAGAGGTACAGTAAGCAGTTATTACTACATTATTATTTAATACAGTATTATATATGTATATGAGCAGTAGATAAGAGTGTAGTATCAGTAGACAAAACATGAACCTGAACTAATAAGTTACTGTTCTCTCTTTTCAGCTATGTGACAGCCTCAAAAATGATACTCCTGGTTAAGGATCTGCAGCGAATCACAGCCAGCCGCCAGAGAGAAGCAAATGTAACCACAGGACATGTGACAGAGTTGATGGACACCCTATGTTCAACAATAGACAGAATGTTCCACAGAATGGAATATAATCACATGCTATCAGAAACCGCTGCACTTGACACCAGGTTTAAGAAGTTAGCCTTCAGTGATGCCAGAGCGATTGATGAGGCTCTTCAAAGAATAACCTCAGCAGCAGGGAGGGACATCCCCAGCAGTCAGCTGGCTCAGGCACCAGGGCAACAGGAAGAAGAGGGATCAGATGGAGCAGAAGCACCAGCAGTAGTGCCACAAACGTCTGCTGTTTGGATGCTGTTTGACGAGAGAGCAACTGGGGATGCAGCACGAAGGAGTCCCTCAGCCATAATGGAGGGCCGATCCTATTTGGAGGAGATCTGCAGATCCTCTGAGCTGGTGGAAGAACAAGGCCTCTGTCTACCCACGGATTACTAAAGTCATGACAGGGAGACTGCATAGTGGCCACATCCGTTCCCTCTGAGAGGGTCTTCTCGAAAATGGGACAAATAATTACTGAGAGAAAAAAACGCATCAGCCGCTCGAAAGTGAGGGTTCAGATTGTATTAGTTTTGAATTGTTACATTTATATGCACTTTGTTTATATACATAAAAAAAGTTCAACTTTAAATGCAAATGTTTAACAGCATTCTTTTCATAACAAACCAATGCATTTTTAAATACATTGTGGTTAAGGTAGAGTATCATTTCATTTCATAATTTAATTAGAATTGTTTTAACACCAATCATAGTCAAACTATCACAAAACTGTTTTTTTAAAAGAGCCGTTTGGGAGCCAAAAGAGCCGGGATGCCCATCACTAGTTGTGAAATGTAAGGAGCCTTGTTCGCTGCATTTATAGTTCCAAACGGAATGCGTCAGTGAAATCCACCCTCGCGTTTAGAATATAAACAGGAAATAGGCGGATCATTTGATGACGATCTCGCTCATACACATGACCTGAAGAAATCAATGTTTGTTACAAAGTAACATTTGATTGGCAACATCTAAAACAGTATCAACCAAAAGCAGTGCTACAGTTTAAATACAGCTGTTATTGTTGCAAAATGTGTGTATTATGTCCTTAGAAGAAAATAGTGCTAATTTGACAATTATTTTGGACAATAGGCTAATTGAGAAATAGCCGAGGTCTACGTTTTATTTAGGCTATTAAAGGAATTGAACTTTGAGACGCAGTTCTGTGAACTTCGTGTTTCATTCTCTAAGAGCACATGTTGCAATAGCATATGTAGCTTAATTATTTACCTTTATCAGAATGCAGTCAAAAGAAAAACTGTAGGGTTTAACACACTTTTTCATATAAACTCAATTTTCAGTATGAGGTATGGGAATACAGTAGTGGACAGAGAAAGGTAGGCTTTTGTTTTATTTTATTTCACAATAACACCTTTCGGTTTCAAATGACGTATTGTAGTTGACAAGTGGTATATCAAAGTTGCTCACATTAGCCTAGAAATAACTACACAAAATCAGTAGCTACATACGTCTAACCACACATGGTTATTAAGCTAAAACTGTGAAGTGGAAAACTTTTTTACAGCCAATGAAAATCAAAGACTACAGTAATAAAGTAACCTTCCTAACAACTTCAGTTCACATGACCTGATCTTCCACAACTGTTGACAGGGTGCTTTCAGGGTGCTGGGTTATTGCTCAATACAGCCATGTAGTCGAAACGTCATTGGTATTCATAAGAACTAGGTCTTCTGGGGCAGTATGTATGAAGCGTCTCAGAGTAAGATTGCTGATTTTGGATCAGTTTTGCCTTTTTGATCTTAATGAATAATATCCCTTTCATACATAGACCGAATCCCCCTGCTTCTTTTTGCGAAAGGGGTAGGTGGTTAAAAAACAAAGAAGAATAAAACCCACCTAAAGACCTAGTCATGATTCCTGCATTTATACAGACCCTGTAACCAAAATGCAGGTATCAGGTCTGTGTGAATGGTTCTGATTATTTGTAGGTAAAGTCATTAAGATGTCCATTGTGTAACACATCCCTAATTTGATGCAAACATCCCATGGTTTAACAACTGTCACGGATGTTGAAAAGGTCGGACCAAGGCGCAGCGTGTGTTGGAGTTCCACATCTTTTATTTAAGTGAAACTGTCAAACAAAACAATAAACAAGCAACAAAACATGACTTATGTGGTACAACCAGCACAAACACAAACAATATCCCACAACCCAGGTGGAAACAATGGAGAACTTAAGTATGATCCCCAATTAGAGACAACGATAATCAGCTGCCTCTAACTGGGAACCATACCAAGTACACCAACATAGAAATAGGAAAACTAGAACACCCCCCTAGTCACGCCCTGACCTACAACAACATAGAGAACCAAGGGCTCTCTATGGTCAGGGCGTGATAACAAAAAAACCCTGCTCCCACCCCTCCCAATTTGCCAGTTACCCACTGACATGTATAAAAAGTGTATACCTGCAAGAAAATGGTAATAAAGGGGCTGTTTGAAATGGCGTCATATAAACATGGCCTTATATTGTTTTTACAGGTAATGTACCCAAGAGTACGTGGACAGGGAGGACCTGATGCTAGATCATCACTCCTACTCTGACAAGAGGCTTGATACATTTATGCGGCCCCTAGTCTGTCCTGGCCTAATATGTATGGTAGCACCTCCACTCCAATTGTTTGAGAACAGAACCGCCTTTTTCCGAACATGTAACCCAAAACAGGCTCCATCTATCAGGCGCTACTATCTAGGTTTATTGTTTGTTGAAAAAGTAAGGGTCTTTGAACATAGATAGCCCTTGAAATGCATGCTCTCCGTTTGATCAACTCTTCTAGGCTGAACCTCACTTCATAGTGTAATGTTTTAATTATTAGTGCAAACAAGGTTTTGGAGACAATGAGTCGAAGCCTCTTCAGACTGTTTGGAGTGACAGTGTTACAAAAGGGCTGTGGACAAACTTGGCATTCCTTTTTTATTGTTGTGAAAAGTCAAGCATATAGGCCTAGTTATAAATCCTTATCCTGACAGTAGGCCCTAGTCTATGGGCCAGGAGAGATTGTAATCCATGGTTCAGGTCATGGGATTGAGATTGAGTCATTTTCATAGTATCACAAAAGGACAAATGTCACTGTCATTTCTGTCAACTCAGCTGTTGCTAGTCAGCAGCAACCCTTATGAACTGTTGTTAGTCAGCAGCAACCCTTATGAACTGTTGCTAGTCAGCAGCAACCCTTATGAACTGTTGTTAGTCAGCAGCAACCCTTATGAACTGTTGTTAGTCAGCAGCAACCCTTATGAACTGTTGTTAGTCAGCAGCAACCCTTATGAACTGTTGTTAGTCAGTAACAACCCTTATGAACTGTTGTTAGTCAGTAACAACCCTTATGAACTGTTGTTAGTCAGCAGCAACCCTTATGAACTGTTGTTAGTCAGTAACAACCCTTATGAACTGTTGTTAGTCAGTAACAACCCTTATGAACTGTTGTTAGTCAGTAACAACCCTTATGAGCTGTTGTTAGTCAGCAGAAACCCTTATGAACTGTTGTCAGTCAGTAGCAACCCTTATGAACTGTTGTTAGTCAGTAACAACCCTTATGAGCTGTTGTTAGTCAGTAACAACCCTTATGAACTGTTGTTAGTCAGTAACAACCCTTATGAACTGTTGTTAGTCAGTAACAACCCTTATGAACTGTTGTTAGTCAGCAGCAACCCTTATGAACTGTTGTTAGTCAGCAGCAACCCTTATGAACTGTTGTTAGTCAGTAACAACCCTTCTGAACTGTTGTTAGTCAACAGCAACCCTTATGAACTGTTGTTTGTCAACAGCAACCCTTATGAACTGTTGTTTGTCAACAGCAACCCTCACTTATTCTAAGTTACCTTTGTTTTAGCAAAAGGCCAAACATAGCATTAAAACCCTGGTGACCTGTGTTTAATTGTTAAAGTCATGACCGGGTCCATCATGTGACCAGCCACACAAAGTTATAAACAGAAGTGATACTGATGACCGTGCCTTTAAACAGCTTGGAAAATTCCAGAAAATGATGTCATGGCTTTAGAAGCTTCTGGTAGGCTAATTTACATTATTTGAGTCAATTGGAGGTGTGCCTGTGGATGTATTTCAAGGCCTACCTTCAAACTCAGTGCCTCTTTGCTTGACATCATAGTATGCAAGTATAAACACCATGGGACCACGCAACCATCAAACCGCTGAGGAAAGAGACGCATTCTGTCTCCTAGAGATTGACGTACTTTGGTGCAAAAAGTGCAAACCAATCCCAGAACAACAACAAAGGACCTTGTGAATATGCTGGAGGAAACAGGTAAAAAAGTATCGATATCCACAGTAAAACAAGTCCTATATTGACGTAACCCGAAAGGCCACTCATGCAAGGAAGAAGCCACTGCTCCAAAACCGCCATAAAAAAAGCCAGACTACGGTTTGCAAGTGCACATTGGGACAAAGATCATACTTTTTGGAGAAATGTCCTCTGGTCTGATGAAACAAAAATGTTACTGTTTGGCCATAATGACCATCGTTATGTTTGGAGGAAAAGAGGGGAAGCTTGCAAGCTGAAGAACACCATCCCAACCATGAAGTACGGGGGTGGCAACATCATGTTGTGGAGGTGCTTTGCTGCAGGAGGGAATGGTGCACTTCACAAAATAGATGGCATCATGAGGGAGGAAATTATGTGGATATATTGAAGCAACATCTCAAGACATCAGTCAGCAAGTTAAAGCTTGGTTGCAAATGGGTCTTCCAAATGGACAATGACCCCATGCATACTTCCAAAGTTGTGGCAAAATGGCTTAAGGACAACAAAGTCAAGGTATTGGAGTAGCCATCACAAAGCCCTGACCTCAATCCCATAGAAAATTTGTGGGCAGAACTGAAAAAGCGTGTGCAAGCATGGAGGCCTACAAACCTGACTCAGTTACACCAGCTCTGTCAGGAGAAATGGGCCAAAATTCACCCAACTTATTGTGGGAAGCTTGTGGAAGGCTACCCAAAATGTTTGACCAAAGTTCAACAGTTTAAAGGCAATGCTACCAAATACTAATAGAGTGTATGGTAACATCTGACCCACTGGGAATGTGATGAAAGAAATAAAAGCTGAAATAAATCATTCTCTCTATTAATATTCTGACATTTCCCATTCTTAAAATAAAGTGGTGATCCTAACTGACCTAAAACAGGGAATATTTTTCTAGGATTAAATGTCAGGAATTGTGAAAAACTGAGTTTAAATGTATTTGGCTAAGGTGTATGCAAACTTCCGACTTTAACTGTATCTCCCCGGCATATTACATAATTTATGCAGCAGCATACAAGACATTTTTGGATTTGTTGTGCTCACTTGAACAGGAAGGTGGCGTAGCGATCCTTCGTGGATGCCCCACCACCACAGAAAGCACTGAGCTAGGCTGAAACACCAAACATTTCTCCACCTTTCTGTCTCCCCCTCTCATTTATAACTTTCTATTTGAATAAAGAGAGAAAATACTAATAAATATATTTTTAAAAAACATTTAATTTCAAGACTATGCACTAGGTATATGTATATGTGGTGACGGGGACACAAATAGAATAATGGGTTTTTACATTTAAATGTTGTTATATGAGAGGTTTGGTGGTGACTTTCTGAACTGTTATAGTTAGACCAACAGTTTAAAGTAATACAGAAAATATTGGTATTTGAGTTGTGATTGCAGTATATTGACCAAATTATCAGTAAAGTTGTTGATGTATTTCCCCTCCAAAATTAAAGAGAAACAATAATTTAAGAGATATTAGTTTAAAAATGCCTTAGTAAGTTACACAGGATATGTAAGTTGCATAGTATAGTATATGTTCCTGCTGTTCTCTCCTTCTTCCCTTCTTCCTTTTCTTCAAATCTGGTCTCAGCCGGTCTTCACCCTCACCACCGCCACAGTCACGAGACCCCGCCTCCTTCCACCATTATCACTGTGATAACAGAATAGAATGGCCTTGAGACCAAATATGTTGGATAATGTAGTTCACTCAGGCCATTTTTAAAAATGTTTTATTGAACCTTTATTTAACTATGCAAGTCAGTTAAGAACAAATACTAATTTACAATGACTGCCAAACCCTGGCCAATCACGACCGGTTGTGATACAGCCTGTCCCATAGGTAATGCGTTGTTCTTGACTTCCATTGAGACAGAAAACATTAGGGAGTGGGATGTTTCACTTCCTCTTCCGTCTCTGCTTGAGACTCCAGATTGCTGAGTCACAACGACAAGCCAGAAATACAACCAGTGCATAGCCTGAGTCGGTCCACATAGAACTTGAGGTTATGACAGGAATAAGAGTGGGAAGGAGGGAGAGAAATAGGAACATGTCCCCTACACATTGAAATTGCATTTTTGGCTATTTAGACTTTATCCAACAAATAAATATACAGTTGAAGTCAGAAGTTTACCTACATTTTAGCTAAATACTTTTAATCAGTTTCCCAATTCCTGACATTTAATCCAAGTAAAAATTGCTGGTCTTAAGTCACCACTATTTTAATGTGGAATGTCAGAATAGTGATTTCAGCTCATTCCGTTGGTCTGAAGTTCATACACAAAGTTTTGTAGCAGTGCCTTTTAATTGTTTAACTTGGGTAAAACTTTTCAGGTAGCTATCTACAAGCATCACACATTAAGTTGGGTGAATTTGAGTGTAAGGGTGTCCAAATTTTCCTAGGTATCCCTCTACAGTTCAAGTGCCTTATAGCTCAATATATGGAAGTGAATTGAAGGCTACACAAGTATTAATTTGAATGAGCAGTATGTGTCATGCAAATATACTGATAGCAAATATTGTCCTTCAACAATCAACCCTGGGACGACCTGTGGGTCAATAGATTGCTAGTAGCTTTGCTAGCTCAGGTTAAAGGCAACACCAATTGTAGCGAATTCAGTTACCCATGTCCCAGTTAATGACCTAGTTGTTTTATGGTACCTGAATAGACATGGCACCATTACAAGTTATGTTATAGCCCTTATAAAGCTCACGTCAACCTAATATGACCCTCAGTCACTGTAGTAGGACTATTGTCAGTATTTATCATTTCTATAGAGAAATTAATGCCCAGATGGTAGACTGGGCTCATGGCAGTTGGACAAAAATATATAAACGCAACAAGTATCGTCAGTCTCATGTGACATTCATACACAGTAAACAACTGAATCCAGCTCAAAAAAGGTTTTATTCCTCAGCTTCAATATGAGAAGTCACACCTAGTGAAAAATATCCTTGTGTTTTAAGTATTGAAATGCTCAGTAAGACAGCGCAACGGAATAGTACAAACTTTTACAATACACCTCCCTGCCAATAACAAATTTGTCAACATTACAGCTGTTATGCTCTCCCCTCCTTATAAATGCAAAGCCAGCAGAATAGAGCAGAAAGACCAGGAGTCCTGGTCTGAGGCTGGAGGCCGTAGCCTGAGGATGGAAGTGGTTTAGCTCTGGCCTCCCAGGGTGTGCTTGTCAAACAGGTACTCTGCCATCTTGTTTTTGACAGCATCCATCTTGGTGAGGTTGGTGATGTGGTCTCCCAGCTTCTTAATGGCCTCCACCTGCTCATTCAGGTAATGGGTCTCCAGGAAGTCGCACAGCTAAAGAGGGATAACAGGTCAGGCAAGAGAATGACTACATACTACTGTAAATACAGTAACACACAAGAGCCTGGTGGTAATGGCATGGTAAGGGCAGACGGACAACTCAATGAGGTGTTCGCAGATGTCTAACTGCTGCATTGTGTGTGTGTGTATTGTGTGCGTGTAAGTGGCAGGTCACACAATCCTGTGTCATTAGTTAGCAGAGCTAAAACAACCTGATCATCTCCTGAGACAGTACCTGTACTCTATGTGATACATACATGTGTTGTGGTTCCACCATAACTTACATGGGGGTCAACCTTGTCTGAGGCAATCTTGTGCAGGTCCAGCAGGGCCTGGTTCACATTCTTCTCCAGCTGCAGAGCACACTGCATGGCCTCCAGCCCATTGCCCCACTCATCACGTTCTGGCTTCTACACAGGTCAGAGAGAACACCGGAGGGTTAGGGACTACTAGCAGATGTTTCAATGCATACCTACCAACAGCCACCACAGTTAGCCAGTATATCTGGCACATAAAGGGATCAATGAACTGGAAACAAGTTAACAAAAAGATAGTGTCAATTTGTCACTTCAAACAACCACATGCTTTAGTTCATGAAGCACACCGGTTGTGTGGCTCAGTCGGTAGAGCATGACGTTTACAACGCCAATGGGCATGGTTCACTTCCTGCTGGGGACACCTATACATAAAATGTATGCACACATGGCCAAGTCAATTTTGCCATGCAGCACAGAGACAATGTAGTTTTAGTATAAACGAAGGGCTTTGCCATCCCAGAAACACAATTTTAAATATAATAAAACTTCCCCCTACTGTTTGGCCTTCCTTTGAAAATAAATGCTTAGGCCGCCATTCCAATGACGTCAAAACCCTGTACTCATAAACCTACAGTAAGCAGTCAGGCCACATCTTTAGCCGCCTTGCTCTAATACCAGGTCAGTCACTTAAGGCACACCTCAATGAACTCACTCAGCATTAGCATTAATGACTACTCATTCAAAATAACTCCTATACTTGAAGTAAACAGTTTAGAGATTAAAAAATATATATAGAACCATAGAGTTCTTCATTTGTCCCTATAGATGAACCATTTGGGTCCATGAAGAACCTTTAATTGAGAACTCTGGTCTATGTAGACTATACCTTTTTGCTATCAGTCTACAATGTGTGTGTTTTTCGACGCTCAGGGGCTCACCTTGATGTCCTGGAGGAAAATGCGTCCACCTCGCTTGTTCTGGAAGGAGAGTAGCTTGTCGGCGTGCTCCCGCTCCTCGTCGCTGTTCTCCTTGAAGAAATGCGCGAAGCCAGATAGAGCCACATCGTCACGGGAGAAATAGAACGCCTGGGTGGACAAACAAAACAGAGTGGTTAAAAGAAAAAAAACATGCCAAACGTGACTGGTGTTACGTTCTTGTTGTGGCAACTAAACTTATTGACAAAGGCATGAATCAGTCTAGTCCGTAATCTACTTGGTAACCTGACAATTAACCTGTCAATGAGCTGTTACGCGCTGTGTGAAAGGTATGATAGATTCCCGGGTTCATTTGGATGCTATACATACCTGAAGGCAATTAATAGCCTTGCCAAGTATAACTCAAATATGTACTTCACGGAGTTTTGGCTATTAATTATCTAGGCCAACAGAAAAAGGTCTGGTGAAAAAAGCCATTTAGGCCCAGGCATAATAATACACAGGTAAATCAACAAAACGGTCATCTTGGCAGACTCCTTACCATTGAAGTGTAGGTGTAGGAAGCAAACATCTCCAAGTTGATCATCCGGTTGATGGCAGCTTCGCAATCGTGGTGATAGTTCTGGCGGATCTGAGACTCCATTTTGGCAGATTTTCTTTTATATCAAAATTAACGGTACAAAAATATAGTTTTTTCGACTATTTTTCTATTACAGTTCAAGAAAGTGTTACGTTATCTATCCGGAATGTTCAATATTGGGCGACGAAGGCAGAGGAGTTCCGTTCAATCACTGTTGAAGCAAGAACTTCTTCATGCGTCTTCTCAGACTTGTGAACTAGAAGGAGCCTTGTTCGCTCTATTTATTGTTCCAAACGGAATACGTCAGTGAAATCCACCCTCACAGAGCGTAGCCAATCACCTTTAGAATATCAACAGGAACTAGGCAGATCATTTGATGACGATCCCACTCAAACACATGACCTGAAGCAAAGAGTATTTATTATATTGACAAGAGAGCCGAGTGACCACTCTAGCAATGGAAATACATGTGCTCAACGATTGAAGACAGGCAAGATCAGGTGGGACCATTCTAGCCAATGAGAGTGTAGGTACGCGTGTGAACAACACACAGAACGAAACGTCGTTTTGCACAAAGTTGCCGGAATGACACGGGCACCCTCAAGTAATTTGACACTCTGTTATATACCTCCACACAAAAACGGGTTTATCTCACGCGGACAGATTTTGTCGGAGTAAATGCTCTCTCCTCGACCTCTTCATCTTAGTTTGTTTAAAAAAAGTACTTTTGTTCTATGACATGCTTGGCATTTCTTTTTGACTAAATGAAGTGTCATGCTTAAAGGATACGTTTGGGTGAGCATGTAACTCGATCTTCTAGCGTTCCAAAGGTTGCTTGTTTGAGACTCATCACAGACAACTTTTGCATTTTTGCTAATTAGCAACTTTGCAACTTTTCAGTTACTTTGCCACTACTTAGCATGTTAGCTAAACCTTCCCCTAACCATAACCCTTTAACCTAACTCCTGACCTTAACCTTAGACCTAACCTTAACTCTTAACCCCTAGCCTAGCTAACTTTAGCTACCTAGCTAATCTATTTTAATTTTGAGATTCTTCAAATAACCACCCTTTGCCTTGATGACAGCTTTGCAAATGCTTGGCATTCTCTCAACCAGCTTCACCTGGAATGCTTTTCCAACCATCTTGAAGGAGTTCTCACATGCTGAGCACTTGTTGGCTGCTTTTCCTTCACTCTGCGGTCCGACTCATTCCAAACCATCTCAATTTTGTTGAGGTCGGGGGATTGTAGAAGCCAGGTCATCTGATGCAGCACTCCATCACTCCTTCTTGGTAAAATAGGCCTTACACAGCCTGGAGGTGTGTTGGGTAATTGTCCTTTTGAAAAACAAATGATCGTCCCACTAAGCCCAAACCAGATGGGATGGTGTATTGCTGCATAATGCTGTGGTAGCCATTCTGGTTAAGTGTCACCAGCAAAGCACCCCCACACCATAACACCTCCTCCTGCATGCTTTATGGTGGGAAATACACATGCAGAGATCTGTTCACTCACACCGCGTCTCACAAAGATATGGCTGCTGGAACCAAAAATCTCAAGTTTCGACTCACCAGACCAAATTTCCACCGGTCCAATGTCCATTGCTCATGATTCTTGGCCCAAGCAAATCTCATTATTATTATTATTATTGGTGTCTTTTAGTAGTGGTTTCTTTGCAACAATTCAACCATGAAGGCCTGATTCACACAGTATCCTCTGAACAGTTGATGTTGAGGTGTGTCTGGTACGTGAACTCTGAAGCATTTACTTGGGCTGCAATTTTTGAGGCTGGTAACTAATGAACCCATCCTCTGCAGCAGAGGTAACTCTGGGTCTTCCATTCCTGTGGAGGTCCTCATGAGAGCCAGTTTAATCATAGCGCATTATGTTTTCTGTGTCTGCACTTGAAGAAACTTTCAAAGTTCTTGAAATTTTCCGGCTTGACTGACCTTCATGTCAGTCAATGATGGACTGTCATTTCGCTTTACTTATATGAGCTGTTCTTACCATAATATAGTGTTTTACCAAATAGTGCTATCTTCTGTATACCCCCCCCCCTACATTGTCACAACACAACTGATTGGCTCAAACGCATTAAGAAGGAAGGAAATTACACAAATTAACTTTTAATAAGAAGGCACACCTGTTAATTGAAATGTATTCCAGGTGACTACCTCATGAAGCTGGTTGAGAGAAAGCCAAGAGTGTGCAAAGCTGTCATCAAGGCAAAGGGTATCTTTTCAAGAATCTCAAGTATAAAATATGCTTTTTTGGATACTACATGATTCCATATGTGTTATTTCATAGTTTTGATGTAGGAGTAGGTGTTCTTAAACTTTTGACCGGTAGTGTATACATATTTTTTTGTCTAATAAACAATCCAAACAGCCTACCCGACAGCTCGGAGGCATCTGCATGGTCCTAAAGCACACCGTTGCCTCGTTTTGTATCACATTCCAATGTTAAACTGTGGAGGGGACAAAAATGCATGTCCCCCCTGTCCCCAGTGAAAATTGCGCCCCTGCTTATTCCTGTCATAACCTCCTGTTGGTTCTACTACAGTATGGAATGACTCAGGCTCTGCCCTGGCTGTATTTCTGCCTTGTCATTGTGACTCAGCATTCTGGAGTCTCAAGCAGAGAAGGAAGAGGAAGCAAGACAGCCCACGCCTTCATTTTCCCCCAATGGAAGTCAATTAACTAAGCAGACCACTATCGCATTGTTGTCTGCTTAAGGAGCCACCTCCTTAAGTAGACAGTTCACTCAGGCCGTTTACCACTGTCTTCCTTTTTCCACCATTGTTTGTCTCAATGTAGTTCTGTTCTATTATCACAGTGACAATGGTGGAAGGTGACAGAGTTTTGTGACTGCAGAAACAGACATGAGGGGTGATGAATGGGCGAAGACCGACTGATACCAGATTTGAAGAAAAGGAAAAAGGGAAGAAGGAGACAACAGCAGGAACAAACACTATACTATGCAACTTACATATCCTGTGTAACTTACTAAGGCATTTTTAAACAAATAGCTGTTTCTGGTGAATTAAGGGAAAATACAACAACTTTCCTGAAAATGTTGTCAATTTAGTCAATCAGAACTCAAATAGCAATATATTTCTGTGTTACTTTAAACTGTTGGTCTAACTATAACAGTTCAGAAAGTCACCACCAATGTCAAAACCCATTATTCTATTTATGTTCCCTTCACCATGTTTGGGTAGTACATGGTCTGGAGATTACTAATGCCTTTATATATATTAGTATTTTCTCTCTCTTTATTGAGATCAGGATGAATACAGATCTGAAGGCGTAGGCAGGGTTTGAATCCATGCCGCAAAGGGTCATGTGTGGTCCAGAGTCAGCAGCATTACCACTAGACCAGAATATGGCACAAAATTAATGTCTAATACTCAATTAACTTAATAGGAGTCGAGGCACTCAAAGTCAAGAAACTGCTGACTTGATTACACACTGTAATTGCAGTATGAATTCATTAAAAAGTATACATACATACTTGTAAAGGAAATCATGTCCAGTCCTAATAAGCTGAAGATTCTATAATGAATAAAATTCATATTGTATTTATACATATATTATATACATATTGTGTTAGTCTTGCTGAAAACAGAGAGGCTGATTACTTTGTTGTAGTGAAAGTGAACTGGGATAGAAATACATTATCAATCCAATTAAAGTGAGTGTCGAGATGCCAACTTTGGACCAACTACCTTATGTGTAAAGGCCTGGATAGGCCTATGGCTCAGAATATGGAATAGAATGTGAATAGTGGGCTACTCACTCAAGTATTCATTAAAATTTGCAGTAGCCTGTAGGTTCTGGGCAGAAGCCCAAAAAACGTGAAGTTGATCGATCCCAATTGAGGGAGAAGCAGATTTTTTGTATATGACAGTAAAACATTCTTATAATAACTATGACATTTGTTGGCATCTTCAATTCTTGCACATGTTCCCATAAAAAGTATATTTTGACACGGCTTCTATCTAGGATGTAAACACAGCCTCAAGTGAGGTCTGAAAACTCAAACTGTTTGCTGTATGTGTTTGAGGAACTCTCAAAGACTGAAATAAGATAAACATCTGTTTTTGAGTGCACTTGAAAAGTGCAGCATGCAATACAAATTGTCCCATGAAGAGGTAACTCCGTTCACCATTTAGACCAAATAATTTTTTTAAGCTAGCCAATGTCAGTTTGACTAGCCTAGCCTGCTACTGTAACTGTCAATTTGCCTGCTCATGAGGCTAGTGTTTCATTAGCTGTCTGTCAGTGACATTTATTTTTATCATGTTTTGGCCTGATTAAATGTCTCTTTTCAAGTAAGAAGCTGCAGGCTTAAAGAAACATTCAATCATATACTTTGTTTAGAAAGCCAAATAAAAGCATATAGATAGAAAGATGTGTGTGTCATGTATGCTAGAATGGAGGTTCAAAATCTAAGATGCATATGCAAATGATCCAACACAGCATATTCTACACATATACTGTAGCACACCTTGCAATACAATGTTCTCTAAAAAACAACTGGGAGAAATGTATACAATTTGGTCTGCAATAAGATAACTAGAGTTTGATTTCTAAACCAGATGACAACATAATTCTATTCACTGCATGTTACAATAGTAAAACAATATATTTGTCACATTGATTCTATATTGAATTTAATCTTCGAGATGGTCTAGCGAGCACATGTATCTGTGGTTGGTGCTCTTCAACTCTAAAATGCACTATACCCCTCAAACTCAACTCTGGACCAAGAATCCAGTTCCATTGTTCCCCTCTAATCAGGGACTGATTTAGACCTGGGACACCAGGTGTGTGCAATTAATTATCAGGTAGTACAGAAAACCAGCAGACTGCGGATCTCGTAGGGTAAATCTAATACTCCTGCATTAGATTGTGTAAGGCAAAACCTGCAAAGAAAAGGCAACAGGCAAATGCACAAACACCAGAGAAAACTAAGAAATATATTTTTATTTTCTATCTACCTGCATTTTCTCTGGTATTTCTAGAACCACCTGCAACTGGACATGTTTAAGGTAACTGGTTTCCAGATTTGGGAACAAAGAGAGTACAGCCAATACCAGGTTTGTTGTAGAGTCTATTGCAGTGTTTTGATTAGGTTAACCTGTAATGTCCAGAAATGCTGGATAACAACAATCTTTGGTTATATCATATCTAGTTAGCTACAATCTATGGATTTTTTTGGGCCATGGGGCAGAGAGAAAAATGTTGCAGTTTTAGAGCTCAGGGATTCTTAAAAGATGGGACAATCAACTTTTTTTCCACAAATTTTTGTCTTAATATAAACTTCACATTTTGTTAAACTTTTGACAGAGCAAAGTATCAGCTATTAACACCATGTAAAGGAACAACCAATTTTTTCATTAAATGCAACTAAGTGGATTTATGTCAACTCTGCCTGACACCATAATAGGCATTTCATTTGCACCATTATTGTCAAACAAGTGTTTAAAGGCCTTGATTGTTTCATGCTAACATTTAGATTATTCATAAATGTGTAATACAAATCTCCAATTTTGTTTTACAGCTATATTAAATGCTTCAGAGCTAATTTAGTTTAAAATCTGGCATGGTTTTCTAGATGATTTTTTTGATGGCTGGTGTGATGAACATGTAGAATGTTGAGGTGATGGCATGGGCAACTGCATGTCTAGTGGGTCCTGGGATCGTCCTTATGACATTTTATGCTGCCATCCTGCCCTGGTTGTTATATGGTGACAAGGACCATGTTATTTTACTATTCTTTGATAAACATGTCTCTTTCAGCTTGGAGGATTTCTTCTTCATCTGAAGATGATGCATCGTGCTCTGGTTTGTATTCTTCCCCATCTTCTTCAGATACCACCTCCTCTTCTAAATCATTGTTCTCTTGTTCCTCCTGGACATCGGAAAAAATCTGATCTACAACCTGTTGGGCGCTGAAACGTGCACTCATGGCTTCAGCAGAGAGAGGCGTGGGAGGACTGTCATCTGCAGCACCTTTATAGCCTCTGACTGTGTTCCCCATTAGTAAACAATGCTGTCAAGAAATGTTTATTTTGTCTGTGAACTAGAGTCATTTGTGGGGTCGTGGAGGAGAGATGCTGCACATGCTCAATAAAGTTTTATCTTGAGTTCAGTCAGTAGCACACAATCTCAATTTCTCATTGTGTGTGTCTTTGTGGTTTATGTGGTGTGTAAATGATTTTCAAACTGCAGGGTCAAAAATGACCCTAAGACTATCTTTGTACCCTGGTGGTGTACAGCGTCATGGAAATATGAACAAAGGCGTTGTTTCACTTTTTCTAATGTTGGGGTCACTCTAGGAAAAGTCCTCAAATTTCATGTTGAAGAAAGATCATTTAGGGGGTTTTCTCTGCTGTTAAATCATAGTCAGTTTTACCCTTAAGACAACAAGGGTTAAGTATCAAAAGTAAATGTAATTGCTAAAATATACTTAAGTATCAAAAGTAAAAGTATAAATAAATTCCTTTATATAAAGCAAACCAGATGGCACCATTTTCTTGTTGTTTTTTTTTCATTTACGGATGCTGCAACCCTCAGACGTAATTTACAAACGAAGCATGTATTTAGTGCGTCATCAGATCAGAGGAAGCAGGGATGACCAGTGATGTTCTCTTGATAATTGTGTGAATTTAACAATTTTCCTGTCCTGCTAAGCATTCAAAATGTAACAAGTACTTTTGGGTGTCAGGGAACATGTATGGAGTAAAAAGTACATCATTTTCTTTAAGACTGTAGTGAAGTAAAAGTATAAAGTTGTCCAAAAAATAAATAAAGTAAAGTACAGATACCCCCAAAAACGACTTAAGTCATACTTTCAAGTATTTATACTTAAGTACTTTACATCACTGCTGAATACTTAAATAAATGTGATATTTCAGTTTTTAATTTTTTTTTATTAAGTTGCTAACATTTCTAAACCAGTTTTTGCTTTGTCATTATGGGACATTGTGTGTAGATTGTTTAGGGGAAAAAACAATATAATACATTTTAGAATAAGGCTGCACTCTCTTTCTGCACCTGCTTCTTGACTTGCTGCGTATTCGTGGCAGGATACTGCCTCTCAATATGGAAGCAGCAGAGAAAACCATCATCCAGACGGTCCAGGAACATGGTCATCTACTCCACCGGAACACCACGACCAGCTGGCGCAACTGGGTACGGCCATGGAGGAGGCCCTCCACATTCTCCACCACCTCGATACCACTAGCATGGCTCTCCATTCTTTTCCAGAGAGCCTGAACCCATGGAGGTACGGGCCACACACCTCTCCACGGCAGAACAGCAGTATTCCATCATCCTCGTTTTCCACCAAACCTTTTCTGGTTTCCATTTTACTGGCTGGCTCTCCCTCTGGTGTTGTCTCTACAGCTCTAATGGACTCCAGGGCCGCAGGGAACTTCATTGACCAGGCCCTCGCTTCCTCCCTGACCATAACTTCGCACCCGCTCTCCTCTCCTTTTCCCGTCCAAGCCCTGGAAAAGTAACCATTGGGATCTGGCACAATCACACACATTACAGCACCACTTACCTTCACCATAGGATCCATGCACCAGGAAAGCCGTCCCTTCCTTATCATCACTGCACAAAGTCATCATCACAAAGTCATCCTTGGCCCCCTGTAGCTCCAATGTCATAACCCCACCATCTCCTGGTCGAGGATGAAAATCACTGCCTGGGTACCAGGATGCCGGAAGACCTTCTTTCCTGTAACCTGTGGTTCCACACCAGTTAAGAGTCCTGAAAGTGCCCTCCAGCTCATCAGTCGGTCCTCCCATATCATTGGCCCTGTGATTTGGGACATAGATGTGGACATCCGCCAGGCTCTGGACAAGAAACCCGCTTTTGCTCCCTCTCTCCTCCGCTCAACTTTGCCGATCTACTAACCACTAGCCCTGGCAACCATTATTGCACACACCTATTTCCCATCATTACGCACACCTGGACTTTATTTAGCCCTCAGTAGCCTCAGTCATTAGGCAGTATTGGTTTGTCTTCATGTTCAGTACGCATCCCCTGTTTTGTTAATTTGCCTTGCATCATTGTTATTAAACTCTCCTTCTGCACCTGCTTCCTGACTCCCTACATATACATGACAGTATGTAAATGTTACGTTTTTTGTACATGTTTTTTTATAAAAAAATAAATACCTATAATATATACGATTACATGGACCGGGAGGACCTGATCCTATATCAGCACTCCTATTCTGACAACAGACTTGAAACATTTAAACGCCCTTTAGTTTGTCATGGCCTAGTATGGTAATCCAGTTGTTTGAGAACACAATCCCCTTTTTTCAAGTATGTAACCCAAAACCGGCTCTATAAGTCATAGCTACTATCTAGGTTTATTGTTTGTTAAAAAAATGATAGTGATGCTTCAAATGGGGGAAAGGGTTTTTGAACATAGAAAGCCCTTGAAGTGTGTGTTCTGCTCTCTGTTACTTTGACTAATGTTTTCATTATGAGTGCAAACAAAGTTTTGGCGACAATGAGACGAAGCCCCTTCAAACTTTTGGGAGTGACAGTCTTACTGTATGCTTAAACCGGTGTTGCAAAAGACCTGTGACATACCTAGCATTATTTTTCTTTGCGATAAGTGACATCACTTTTTGACTAAAGTATGCGTCATGCTTAGGAGAGATATATTCCGTGATTCAGATCAGGAGGATTGAGATTTTGAGTCATTTTCATATCACAAAGGACAAATGTTCCAGTAATTGCTGTCATCTCAACTGTTGCTAGTCAGCTGCAACCCTCACTCATTCAAAGTGACCTTGTTTTAGCAGAAGGGTCAACTTCAGGAGTAAACGTTATTTATAATAAGGGTTACACACAGAGAAAATCGGACATCTCTGAAATGGAAATGTATGTCTCTACCTTCAGCAAATTATATTTAACCTAAACCTTCCCTGAACGCTTGAGAAAAAAACAAGTGACACTCCTCATGCCCCAAAAATGATTAAAACAAAGTGGATAACAGAACATCCTTACAGTTTACCATCCCCTCTTGGAGACACCAGAGCCTTAGACATGTTGTTTTAGAAACTGTTCTTCGTCCTGTCAGCATTACATGGCAACGCAGGAATTTTGATAGCACACAGGTCTGCAGGGCAGAAGGTTGTGTGTTCACAGACCCCTATGGACAAGAGTAAGGGTGGAAAGATCTAATTTCTAGTAAAAGCATTGCATGAATCTATCATCGTATTTGCAGGTCAGAGAAAAATGTGCCTTTATAAACATATCATGCAACTATGTAATTTTACATATTAGCAGTATATTTTTTAATACTACACAAATTACTCAAATTACAGGCTAAGAATGGACATCGAGATAGGCCTATGTGTTCATCTTATCCAGTGATGACCTTTCATTCTGAGCAGCTTTGTTTTTCAGGTTTAGCTTTGTCTGAGCCACACCTGTTGTGCATGTTAATTTGGCATTAATAATGTCACATATGAGTTTGCAAACAATGTACAAAAAAGAAAAATCATTAAGTTAATAAAGCCGCATACAAACATGGTCTCTTTTTTGCTTTCTTGAGAAAGGCAGCTCCAAAATGCATATGTTTCAGCCTAACTCAGTGCTTTCTGTGGTGGTGGTGGGGCAGTCAGAAAATACAAAGCGTGGGGATTGGTAGTGTTCTCTACTTGTGCCGTGATTGGCTTAGTGTTCTGTTACTCATGGGGACTCTATGTCACAGCAAAATCTACGGGGATAGCTTGGAAATTCAAGCCCCTTGGGTGCTGCCATATAGTTACATTAGAAGTGCCCATCTAAGAAGGCTCAAGGTCATTGGCCACAGATAAAATGACGTAAAATCACATATCTACCGTAGCTTTGATTGGACTGATCATGTCAACATCAAACTTTAAAAATCTTAGTTAGCGAACTAGGAGTCATCATGAATCAAGTTGACAGTCTACTGGTAAATCCTTTTCATTCCTTGTCATATGAAGGAAATTCTGAGGAGAAATTATAGATAAAACGTATCGGTGCTAATCGGCCATTGGACATTGCACAACAAATTGGTAATCGCAAATTCAACAATGAGTGGTTAAGAAGGAATCAGTGGCCAACTGCAAGCATTGCAAAGCCATCACTAGACTACTATTCAGTGGAGTTGGTGTGTGGTCCAAGTTTGGGTTTAAGGTTCTCTTATCCAAGCTTGAAAGGATAAATATTCAACATTGGCCATGCCATTGGCTGAGTTCAAAACAACTGGACACTTGGAACTTGGAAATCTCAGACTTCAGTGAGTTCAAGACAATGGGGAACTCAGAAAAAAACTTTGCTCCGACTGAGAAAATACGTTTTGAACGGTCATCCAACTTAGAATTCCAAGTCGGGAACTCAGGCATCTTTCTGGAGCTCCGACCTGAAGATCACTGACTTCATGATTCAACCTTGTTTTTTTTGTAGAGTTTCCAGTTGTCTTGAAAGCACCATAAATCCAGAGGATGCCAGACTTTGATGACAAAATTTGCCCACATTCCTGTTCATGTGAGCACAGCACAAACAGGTGAGTCCAGAAAGGCCTTGTATGCTGCTGCATAAATTATGTAATATGCCAGGGAGATATGCATACTGTAGCTAAGAAAGTAAAACCAAGTGTATGTTGTGTAGTAAGCTGTTAGAAGCCCATGTCCCTTACGCTAATAATTGGATCCTTTTCCCCCTCATAACTTGGCCTACTATTCTGACTTGGTGTTGCACATGTAGCCTATTGCCTGTTTTAAAGAAATGTCATCATCAAATATTGTAAGAGCTTTCATTGTCTGCTTATATGCCCCCTTTATTTATCCTACGGTTCTAACTTGGTGCACAGGGAGAATACTGTAAGGACGGCCCATGTTCTGAATTCTGTTGCTGTACATTTCAAAAGTGCTGACCAAATAGTTATATTGACTACGTTCGTCCTACCTCACACGTTAATGTCTTAATCGAAATTACGGATTGCCTCTTATCTGCTCGTCATCCCCTTATGCCATAATTTGTACTTCTCAATTGTCAGTAGAAACGGCTGATATGTGTTCTTTTAAAGGCAGTAATTGAGGCTGAATGAACTGTATTGCTTCCAGGTGTAGCAGTGGTAAGATGTTGGGACTGTTGTTGGAACAGCTTTATGTCGGCCCTAACAGTTTGGGCACCGTTATAGTGCAATTGATATAGTGCAATTGATGTATTGTTTAGTGCTTTGCTGGCATGCATCTACATTCATGGTAAGTGAATGAATTGAACCTGATGGGGTTCACCTTGGGGTCGTGATAGTGGCTGCACCAAATGATTGATGTATTATAATAATTGATTATTTGTTTATGTTGTATTAAAAGAAGGGGAAGGGCTATAAGACCCCTCCCCCACAACATTTTTCCTGGACTACAGATTAGCTATATATATATATATATATATATATATATATATATACATACATACATATACACACACACACACACACAGTGGGGAGAACAAGTATTTGAAACACTACCAATTTTGCAGGTTTTCCTACTTACAAAGCATGTAGAGGTCTGTAATTTTTATCATAGGTACACTTCAACTGTGAGAGACGGAATCTAAAACAACAATCCAGCAAATCACATTGTATGATTTTTAAGTAATTGATTTGCATTTTATTGCATGACATAAGTATTTGATCACCTACCAAACAGTAAGAATTCCGGCTCTCACAGACCTGTTAGTTTTTCTTTAAGAAGCTCTCCTGTTCTCCACTCATTACCTGTATTAACTGCACCTGTTTGAACTCATTACCTGTATAAAAGACACCTGTCCACACACTCAATCAAACAGACTCCAACCTCTCCACAATGGCCAAGACTAGAGAGCTGTGTAAGGACATCAGGGATAAAATTGTAGACCTGCACAAGGCTGGGATGGGCTACAGGACAATAGACAAGTAGCTTGGTGAGAAGGCAACAACTGTTGGCGCAATTACTAGAAAATGGAAGAAGTTCAAGATGACGGTCAATCAACCTCGGTCTGCGGCTCCATGCAAGATCTCACCTCGTGGGGCATCAATGATCATGAGGAAGGTGAGGGATCAGCCCAGAACTACACGACAGGACCTGGTCAATGACCTGAAGAGAGCTGGGACCACAGTCTCAAAGAAAACCATTAGTAACACACTACGCCGTCATGGATTAAAATCCTGCAGTGCACGCAAGGTCCCCCTGCTAAAGCCAGAGCATGTTCAGGCCCGTCTGAAGTTTGCCAATGACCATCTGGATGATCCAGAGGAAGAATGGGAGAAGGTCATGTGGTCTGATGAAACAAAAATAGAGCTTTTTGGTCTAAACTCCACTCGCCGCGTTTGGAGAAAGAAGAAGGATGAGCACAACCCCAAGAACACCATCCCAACCATGAAGAATGGAGGTGGAAACAGCATTCATTGCGGATGCTTTTCTGCAAAGGGGACAGGACGACTGCACCGTTTTGAGGGGAGGATGGATGGGGCCATGTGTTGCGAGTTCTTGGCCAAGAACCTCCTTCCCTCAGTAAGAGCATTGAAGATGGGTCGTGGCTGGGTCTTCCAGCATGACAATGACCCGAAACACACAATCAGGGCAACTAAGGAGTGGCTCCGTAAGAAGCATCTCAAGGTCCTGGAGTGGCCTACCCAGTCTCCAGACCTGAACCCAATAGAAAATCTTTGGAGGGACCTGAAAGTCCGTATTGCCCAGCGACAGCCCCGAAACCTGAAGGATCTGGAGAAGGTCTGTATGGAGGAGTGGGCCAAAATCCCTGCTGCAGTGTGTGCAAACCTGGTCAAGAACTACAGGAAACGTATGATCTCTGTAATTGCAAACAAAGGTTTCTGTACCAAATATTAAGTTCTGCTTTTCTGATGTATCAAATACTTATGTCATGCAATAAAATGCTAATTAATTACTTGCTAATCATACAATGTGATTTTCTGGATTTTTGTTTTAGATTCCGTCTCTCACAGTTGAAGTGTACCTATGATAAAAATTACAGACCTCTACATGCTTTGTAAGTAGGAAAACCTGCAAAATCGGCAGTGTATCAAATACTTGTTCTCCCCACTGTATATATATATATATATATATATATAAGGTTTAATATTGTTCCACAGTTTTTTTCTAGTCTCTGCTTCTTATAAGAAACAGTCTGAGAGATGTGAGTTATTGCAGTAAAAACAGGGTGTCTGTGAGAAAGCGCCTCAAGGCTAAAAGAGATTTGTAAACACAGAACCCCGCAGGGAAGTGAAAGAGATAAGAGACTAGTCAGACATACCACTATAAAGAAACTTGGGAAGTGTAAAGTTATTGCTGATTTCGCAAATAAGCATATGATTGATAAGGAACCTACCTCAACAAACCACAAATCTATGGATATAACAGTGTAACTCTGTCTGTCAAACGGGTAGAGCTACCTCTTATTTCTTAAAAAGGAAGAAATAGGCTACAACACAAAGCCCTCTTGTTGTTAGTAAAGTCTACTTAAAATGAAGACGGTTTAAATGAATTATTCCTTCTCTAATTTGCCTATTTTCAGCACTATCAGCTGTCCATTTCCAATTGATTGTGCCGTGACTGCTGCTTCAAGTTTCAGCACCACAATGTAAGTAACTAAAATCAGGCTTATTGTGATGTCAATAACTTGGATAAATACATCATGGGAAAGAAACATATTGTTTTTCTTCAAATCAATTATAGTAGTAGCAAGCTATCAAAGTTGACCTCCGGTCCTCCACTTCACGCTCTCCTTCTCAAACTGAACAGAACATAGGCTAGTCTACGGGCAAGATATTGCAATTTTTGGACAATGCCTAATCAAAAATAATTTTCTGAGGAATTATTTGACTCTCCTCCTGCCTCCTGGCCTACACAGCACAGCATTGGTTAGGCAGCAAAAACGGAAGAGGAAGCGAAAGACGGAAGAGGAAGTGAAATGTTCCACTCCCTCAATGGTTCTGTTTCAATGAAAGTCAAGGACTAAGCAGACCGCTATCGTATTGGTGTCTATGGAGAACCCCACTATCACCGTGACAATGGTGGAAGGAGACTAGGTCTCATGACTGTGGAAACAGACTTGAGCGGTGGTGAGTGGGCGAAAACGTCCTGAGACCAGGAAAAAAAGGGAAGAAGGAGAGAACAGTAGTAACATACTATGTAACTTACTAAGGCATTTTAAACTGTAATATGGTCGTTTCTGATGAATGTTGGAGGTATAATACAACAACTTTCCTGATCATTTGGCCAATATACCCCAATCACAACTCAAGTAACAATATTTTCCAATATTACTTTGAACTGTAGGTCTAACTAACAGTTTAGAATATCCCCACCAAAGCACTTGGTTTTTCACACTCAATAATTTCCTGTGTGTATCAAGAATGATCCACCTCACATAGGGACATCCAGCCAATTTAACACAACTGTGGGAAGCATTGTAGTCAACATGAACCAGCATCCCTGTAGAACGCTGTCGACACCCTGTAGATCGAGTCCTTGCCCCCAACGAATTGAGGATGTTCTGAGGGTAAAAGGGGAGTTTGCAATTCAATATTAGGAAGTTGTTCTTAATGTTTTATACACTCAGTGTATATATACAGTACCGTTACAAAAGTAAAAATAAAGTTTTTTAAAGTATTTCCCCTTTCTGATTTTCTCTATTTTTGCATGTTTTGTAACTGAATTTGATCAGATCTTCAACCAAAACCTAATATTAGATAAAGAGAACATGAGTTTACAAATAACAAAAAAAATGGATACTCATTTAATTAGACAAGTTACACAAAACCCAATTCCTCTGTGTGAAAAAGTAATTGCCCTCTTACACTAAATAATTGGTATTGCCACCTTCAGCTGCAATGACTGCAACCAAATGCTTCCTGTAGTTGTTGATCAGTCTCTCACATTCTGTCCCACTCTTGCATGCAGAACTTCTTTAACTCAGCGTAATTTGTTGGGATTTCAAGTCCGGCCACTACATCTAAATTGGGATTAGGTCTGGACTTTGACTAGGCCATTCCAAAAATGTATTGCTTTTTAACAATTTTCATGTAGACTTGTGTGTTTTGGATCATTGTCTTGCTGCATGACCAAGCTTCGCTTCAGCTTCAGCTCAGACGAATGGCCTGACATTTTGCTGTGGAATTCATGGTTCCTTCTATTAAGGCAAGTCATCAAGGTCCTGAGGTAGCAAAGCATCCCCAATCAATCTCACTACCACCATGCTTGACCGTTGGTATGATGTTCTTACTGTGGAATGCAGTTTGGTTTCTCGCCAGACATAATGGGACCCATCCGTTGTATAGGAAACCTTGTACCAGTCCTAACAGGCGGGAATTTGTTATGAATTTATTTTACCTTTATTTAACTAGGCAAGTCAGTTAAGAACAAATTCTTATTTTCAATGGCAGCCTAGGAACAGTGGGTTAACTGTCTGTTCAGGGGAAGAACGACAGATTTATACCTTGTCAGCTCGGGGGTTTGAATTTGCAAGGGTTTGAGTGACCTCTAGGCTGTTTAATACACTTGTGATGCTCAGATTAAAGGTCTACATCAACTGTAGTTACCCATTTCACTCCTATGGACCTAGAGTTGACAGCTGGGCCCTTAATTGACATGGCACTATTACAAGATACGGTAAAGGACACCCTCTGGTCAGACGTAACCTCCTTTAAAAACCTCATGTTAAACTTCTATTGTTATGACCCTCAGTCAGTAGGTCTACAATTGTCAGTATTCACCACTGGTATGAAGATGCTCAGTAAAAGAGCAAAGAACCTCAATAGACTGATACAACATCCATTACTACAGGTCAACACTTAGAAAACAGCAACAAACTCAACTGATATTTTTAATTGTTTTACAAGAAGCCTTGCCTCCAATACAGTAGTGTTGTCAACAGAAACACCAATGTTACAGCTGTGTTGCACTGCACCAGTTTAACACTCTCCCCTATAAATGTAAAGCCAGTAGGATCCATCAGAGAAGCCAGGAGTCCTGGTCTGAGGCTGGAGGCCGTAGCCTGGGGATGGAAGTGGTTTAGCTCTGGCCTCCCAGGGTGTGCTTGTCAAACAGGTACTCTGCCATCTTGTTTTTGACAGCATCCATCTTGGTGAGGTTGGTGATGTGGTCTCCCAGCTTCTTAATGGCCTCCACCTGCTCATTCAGGTAATGGGTCTCCAGGAAGTCACACAGCTAAAGAGGGATAACAGGTCAGAAAAGATAATGACTACAGACCATTGTAGATACAGTAACACACAAGAGCCTGGTGGTAATGGACTAAGGGAAGATAATGAGGTGTCTGCAGTTTATTTTTTAACTAGACAAGTCAGATAACAAATTCCTATTTACAATGACATCCTAACGTGGCACAGTGGGTTAATCAGGGGCAGAAGAGATTTTTACCTTGGCAGCTCAGGGATTCGAGCCAGCAACCTTCTGGTTACTGGCCCAAAGCTCTAACCACTAGATGACCTGCCACCCCTTATGCATTAGCTGCATTGTGTGTGTAGTGTGCATCTGTGGACTATTGTGTGCGTGTTAAGAAACAGGTCACCCAATCCTGTCATTAGTTATCAGAGCTACAACAACCTGATCATCTCCTGGGACAGTACCTGTATTCTATGTGATACATACATGTGATGTGTGGTTTCACCATAACTTACATGGGGGTCAACCTTTCCAGAGGCAATCTTGTGCAGGTCCAGCAGGGCCTGGTTCACATTCTTCTCCAGCTGCAGAGCACACTGCATGGCCTCCAGCCCATTGCCCCACTCATCACGTTCTGGCTTCTACACAGGCCAGAGTGAACACAGGAGGGTTAGGGACTACTAGCAGACGTTAAGGTCAGGATAAAGTGAACAGAGTTAGATCCCTCACATCGTTTCAGTTCAGTGGTTAAAGGCAGTATGTTTAGGACTACAGGTTCTCTATATCAACTTAACGCTGGACACTCCATGGAGTAAAGACATTTTCTATCAGTCTACAATCTAAATGTGTTCCTCGATGCTCAGGCGCTCACCTTGATGTCCTGGAGTAAAATGCGTCCACCTCTCTTGTTCTGGAAGGAGAGTAGCTTGTCGGCGTGCTCCCGCTCCTCGTCGCTGTTCTCCTTGAAGAAATGCGCGAAGCCAGACAGAGCCACATCGTCACGGGAGAAATAGAAAGCCTGGGTGGACAAACAAAACAGTGTGGTTAAAAGAATTAGAAAAAAAGTGCCGAACGTGACTGGGCGTTATGTTCTTGTTGTGGCAACTAAGCTTGATGATATAGGCATGAATCAGTCTAGTCTGTAGTCTACTTGGTAACCTGACAATTAACCTGTCAAGGAGTTGTTACGCGCTCTGACCAAGGTAGGATAGATTCCAGGCTTCACTTGAATGCTATACCAACCTGGAGGAGGGTCTTAATAGCCTTGCCAAGTAAAACTCAAATATGTACTTAACGGAGTCGAGGTGATTGGCTACAGAAAAGTCAGGTGAAAAGAAAAGAATTTAGGCCCAGGCATAATAACAGGTAGCTCAACAAAACGGTCATCTTGGTAGACTCCTTACCATTGAAGTGTAGGTGTAGGAGGCAAACATCTCCAAGTTGATCATCCGGTTGATGGCAGCTTCGCAATCGTGGTGATAGTTCTGGCGGATCTGAGACTCCATTTTGGCAGATTTTCTTTAATATCTAAAGTAACGGTACAAAAATAAGGTTTATTCGACTATTTTGCTATTATAGTTCAGGTAAGTGTTATGTTATCAATCCAAAATGTTCTATAATGCGGGACGAAGGCAGAGGAGTTCCGTTCAATCACTGTTGAAGCAAGAACTTCTTCATGCGTCTTCTCAGACTTGTGAACTGGAAGGATCCTTGTTCGCTCTATTTATTGTTCCAAACGGAATGCGTCAGTGAAATCCACCCTCACAGAGCGTAGCCAATCACCTTTAGAAATTCAACAGGAACTATGCGGATCATTTGATGACGATCCCATTCCTCAGGAGTGAATGTAACATTGTGTGTTCTCATGAATTCTTGATAATCGTATAGTTGGCCATCATTGTTCAATAATTGTTTAATCCAAATAATGTTGTTGTCAAACCAGTCTTTTTGATATGGACCCTGATTTAACTTTCATTGTTCATTTGTTTATCTTTAATGGAAGATTCTTTATCCATGAAATGAAGTGGGCAGAGAACAAACCCCTCTTCACATTATTTAAGATAGAATTTAAATATTATTTTGAAATTATCAGTAAATGTAAAAACAAAAAAGCAATATTCACCATAAAGAGACTCATATCTCCCTCACTAACTTTAAACATCAGCTGTCAGAGCAGGTCACATATCATTGCACCTGTATAGCCAAATCAAAATCAAAATCAAATCAAATCAAAGCCCATCTGTAAGTAGCCCATATTGTTACTTATTTTTTTGCTCCTTTGCACCCCAGTATCTACTTGCAGATTCATCTTCTGCACATCTATCACTCCAGTGTATAATTGCTAAATTGTAATCACTTCGCCACTACGGCCAATTTATTGCCCTACCTTCCTAATCTTGCCTCATTTGCACACACTGTATATAGATTGTTTTTTTTATTGTGTTATTGACTGTACGTTTGTTTATTCCATGTGTAACTCTGTGTTATTGTTTGTGTCGCACTGCTTTGCTTTATCTTGGCCAGGTCGCAGTTGTAAATGAGAATTTGTTCTCAACTGGCCTACCTGGTTAAATAAAGGTGAAGTAAAAAAATAAAATAAAAATATTTTAACAAATTGAAAAGGTTTATGTACTCTTCTTTGTATATATTTTGTATTGTTGTGTTCATAATAAAAAAATAAAAATATATATAAAAAAAATATAAATAAATGATGACCCCACTCATTCACATCAACCTAAAGCAAAGATATGTATTATATTGACAAGAGAGCCGAGTGACCCATCTAACAATGGAAATACATGTGCTCAACAATTGGAGACAGGCAAGATCAGGTGGAACCATTCTAGCCAATGAGAGGGAAGGCATGGGTGTGAACAACACGCAGAACTAGACCTAATTTTTCTCAAAGTTGCCGGAATGGCACGTGCATCCGAAAATATTAGTGCATTTGTTAAAGCTTAAACATTACGAAACTTCTATATGATCAAAATCCGCTAGTAATTTGACACTGTTATATACCTCTACACAAAAACGGGCTTATCTCACGCGGACAGATTGTGGGTGGAGTAAATGCACTTGCCTCGACCTCATCTTAATCTGTTTAAAAATTGTTACTTTGTTTATTACGAGAGTGGATAAATTTACTTGTTTTGACTAATTATGACAAGAGTTAAGAAAATGTTGAGAGGTGTAATGACTTTTCAAATAAGTTACGTTACACGTTATGTTTGATGTTGGCTGACAATTTTTTAGCTACGCTATCCTTACGAACCGCATAGCATATCATTACAGCAGTATGGACCAGTATGTTAGCTAGCTACCTAACGTTAGTTGGCTATTAATACATCAGGATTAGCTAAGTGGTATACTCATTGTGCGTTCTCAATGGACACTGGAAGTAGCTAGCAAGCTAGCCAAAGTTAGCCAGATAGCTTGGGTGCTTGACTGCCGTTGTGAGGTCAAAATGCTCGGATCAACCCTACTCCTCGGCCAGAGCGGCCAGTGTGGGATCTGAACGCTCCGAGGGCGAAACGCTTTAAATTTACGAACGGACAATCTGACAACGCTCTGAATTTACGAACGCCGAGAGCATACTCTGGCATTCCAGATTTAATTTACAAACACACCCGAAATCGTATGATGTCTAGCTAGTAATTAGTTATGCTAACAAGCTAGCAAGACGTTGCATAGCAACACCATCAGCTTCCGGTAGACAGGCGAAGCGCTAGTAAGCTCATCTAGAAGTTTACCGTTCTTTTACAGTATACTCAAATGTAACCTTTATTTAACTAGGCAAGTCAGTTAAGAACAAATTCGGCCTACTCCAGCCAAACCCGGACGACGCTGGGCCAATCACAGCCAGATGTGATACAGCCTGGATTCAAACCAGGTTCTAAAGTGATGCTGCTTGCACTGGGATGCGGTGACTTAGACTGCTGCGCCACTCGGGAGCCCTATGAAATAATAGTATATAGTATGCAGTATGTATGTAGTATACAGTATGTTAGAATGGGTAATCGGACACTACTTAGGTCTTCTGGGGCAGTATGCATCAAGCCTCTCAAAGTAAGAGTGCCGATTTAGGATCAGTTTAGCCTTTTAGATCACATTGAATAACATTACATGGATGGGGAAGCTCCTCCCCCCAGCCGCCACTGATTTTACAGCCCCTGATCTTTCCTGGCCTAGTATGTAAGGTAGTGCCTCTACTCCAATTGTTTGAGGACAGGACCCTCTTTCTCCTAAAATGTAAGCCAAAACAGGCTCTATCTATCAGTTTGTCATAGCTACTATCTAGGTTCAGTGTTTGATGAAAAATTATGAAGCTGCTTCAAATGTGGGTAAGGGTCTTCAACATAGATAATCCTTGAAGTATGTGCCCTGCTTTCAGTTACTTTGATCAACTGTTTTAGACTGAACCTCAGTTTATAGTGTAATGTTTTCATTATGAGCGCAAACAAAGTTTTGGAGACAATGAGACAAAGATTCTTCAGACTGTTGGGAGTGACAGTAGATTTATGCTTAATCTGGTGTTACAAAAAGGGCTGTGACATACTTGGCATCCCTTTTTTTTGCGAAAAGGGACATCGCCTGTTGACTAAATGATGTGTCATGCTTAAAGGATGATTTAGGGTGAGCATATAACGCGAACGTCTAGCATCACAAAGGTTGCCATTTAACCTAACTCCTAACCTTAACCTTAGACCTAACCTTAGCCCTTAACCCCTAGCCTAGATAATTTCAGCCACCTAGCTAATGCTAGCACCTAGCCACCGAGCTAACGTTAGCCACAACAAATTGGACTTCGTAAGATATCATATGTTTAGCAAATCGTAACATATTGTAAAAATTGCAATTAGTAAAATATAATACGATATTGATGATGTACATCCACAAATTAATACATACCATACAAAACATATCATACTAATGGGAGTATCCTGAATGTACTTTTACTATGTTACGTCTACCCCTGAGTCCAGATTGTTCTAAGTGACCATATTTTAGCAGAAGGGCAAACATAGCGTTAAAAATGAAATTGACATAGAATTGTCTTCATTTTTGAATTGCAATTCTTTTCTGTAATGTTCAACCCCGAGAACCTGTGTTAAGTTGTTAAAGTCATGACAGGGTCCATCATGTGACCAGCTGCACAACGTTATAAACCATAAGTAATACTGTAAAGGATTAACCATTACATAACTCTTTCTATTGAAGTTCTGAAGGGTGACACAGTGTTTTTAGTCTGTACTCTTTCCCCCTTCCCTCTCTCCCAATTGCTCCCTCCCACTTATTTTACCTGGGGCGCAATATTGGTTTTAGATGTGGAGGGGACATATATATTTATATATATATTTGGTCGAATAAACACAGCAAACAGCCTACCCGACTGCTCGGAGGCATCCGCATGGTCCTAAAGCACACCGTTGCCTCGTTTTGTATCACATTCCAATGATAAAACTGGGGAGGGGACAAAAATGCATGTCCCCCCTGTCCCCAGTGAAATTAGCACCCCTGCTTATTCCTGTCATAACCTCCTGTTGGTTCTACTACAGTATGGAATGACTCAGGCTCTGCCCTGGCTGTATTTCTGCCTTGTCATTGTGACTCAGCATTCTGGAGTCTCAAGCAGAGATGGAAGAGGAAGCGAGACAGCCCACTCCTTCATCCCCCCCATAGGAAGTCATCGCACTATCGCATTGTTGTCTGCTTAAGGAGCCACCTCCTAAAGCCGACAGTGGTAAACGGCCTGAGTTAACTATCTTCATTTATCCACCATTGTTTGTCTCGAGGTAGTTCTGTTCTGTTATCACAGTGACAATGGTGGAAGGAGGCGGAGTTTTGTGACTGCAGAAACAGACATGAGGGGTGATGAATGGGCGAAGACCGGCTGATACCAGATTTGAAGAAAAGGAAGAAGGGAAGAAGGAGAGAACAGCAGGAACATATACTATACTATGCAACTTACATATACTGTGTAACTTACTAAGGCATTTTTTAACAAATAGCTGTGAATGGTTGTTTCTGGTGAATTGAAGGGAAAATACAACACATTTCCAGAAAATGTTGTCAATTTAGTCAATCAGAACTCAAATACCAATATTTTCTGTATTACTTTAAACTGTTGGTCTAACTATAACAGTTCAGAAAGTCACCACCAATGTCAAAACCCATTATTCTATATATGTTCCCTTCACCATGTTTGGGTAGTACATGGTCTGGAGATGACTAATTTCTTTATATATATTAGTATTTTCTCTCTCTTTATTGAGATATCAAGTTATGAATGAGAGGGGGGGACAGAAAGTTAGAGGAATACAGATATGAAGCGTAGGCAGGGTTTGAATCCATGCCACCAAGGGTCATGTGTGGTCCAGAGTCAGGAGCATTACCACTAGACCAGAATATGTCACAAAATGTCTAATGTCTAATACTCAATTAACTTAATAGGAGTCGAGGCACTCAATGTCAAGAAGCTGCTGACTTGATGACACACTTTAATTGCACTATCAATTAATTAACAAGTATACATGTATACGTACATACATACATGGTTGTAAAGGAAATCATGTTCTAATAAGGTGAAGATTCTATAATGAATCAAATTAAACAAGTATTGTGTTAGTCTAACTGAAAACAGAGAGGCTGATTACTTTGTTGTAGTGAAAGTGAACTGGGATAGAAATACATTATCAATCCAATTAAAGTGATGATGCCAACTTTGGACCAACTACATTATGTGTAAAGGCTTGGATAGGCCTATGGCTCAAAATATGGAATAGAATGTGAATGCTGGGCTACTCAATTATTAATTAAAAAATGCAATACATTTTGTGTTGTAGAAGAGTAGTGGCCTGAGGGCAAACCCTTAATGTGTTGTGAAATCTAATGTAATGTTAGTGTTATTGTATAGAACTGCCTTTATTTTGCTAGACCCCATAAAGAGTAACTGCTACATTTTTTAAAATTGTATTTTACCCCTTTTTCTCCCCAATTTCGTGGTATCCAATTGTTGTAATAGCTACTATCTTGTCTCATTGCTACAACTCCCGTACGGGCTCGGGAGAGACGAAGGCTGAATGTCATGCGTCCTCCGATACACAACCCAACCAGCCGTACTGCTTCTTAACACAGCGCGCATCCAACCCGGAAGCCAGCCGCACCAATGTGTCGGAGGCTACACCGTGCACCTGGCAACCTTGGCTAGCGCGCACTGCGCCCGGCCCGCCACAGGAGGCGCTGGTGCGCGATGAGACAAGGAGATCCCTACCGACCAATCCCTCCCTAACCCGGACGACGCTAGGCCAATTGTGCGTCGCCCCACGGACCTCCCGGTCGCGGCCGGTTACGACAGAGCCTGGGCGAAAACCCAGTACAGCGCCCTTAACCACTGCGCCACCCGGGAGGCCCCAGTAACTGATACCTTGACAGCAGCTAATAGGGATTCATAAATTCAAATGTTGGAAAATGCAAATGAATCAGATGCCATCTAGTAGCCTTCTTGGGTACGTCAGATTATCACAAATATCTGGCCCTGTGTGGATTTCACATGTAAAATATATTTTCAAATAGAATGACAAAGCTGCAAAACATTGCCCTAAATATAAATCAACTCAGTGAACACCATTATCATCTTTTAATTAAATGTACTCCATTTTACCATGTCAATACTTCTAGGTTGTTAATGTTGGCGGCAGTTGTGAAAAGGAAATAGTTTAGTTATTGAAAATGCCATTGCTGATTAGACACTTCTCATTAGGCCATTTTCCCCTTTAACGAAATGGTCTACCCGCTAGAAACTCATTTACTATATGGACACCTTAAAATTGTCTAGCAATATTTTCAGTTAAAAGTATTAAGGTGAAGCTTGGCTGTCAATTACCAAAATGAACGACTTCAGTAAATTACCAGCAGCTTTGCAACCATATGACAGCTCCGATAAGCCCCTTATGGTGAACAAGAGGCTTGTAGATTTACTATTTTGAGTATTCAGTTCATAGTTTGCTGTAGGGGAACTTTTGGGTATTACCCGAAGTAGAGACGTATTTTGTGTCAGTAAGAGACGAAATTCATCACTAGAGAAATATACCATAACTTGCTAACTGAATTACCGAGCAGGACGCAAGGGTTTGATTGACCTCTAGGCTGTATAATAATAAACTTGTGATACTCAGATTAAAGGTCTATAGCAACTGTAGTTACCCATTTCACTCCTATGGACCTAGAGTTGACAGCTGGGCCCTTAATTGATATGGCACTATTACAAGATACGGTAAAGGACACCCTCTGTGGTGAGAGGTAACATCCTTTATAAAACCTCATGTTAAACTTCTATTGTTATGACCCTCAGTCAGTCAATTGTCAGTATTCACCACTGGTATGAAGATGCTCAGTAAAAGAGCAAAGAACCTCAATAGACTGATACAACATCCATTACTACAGGTCAACACTTAGAAAACAGCAACAAACTCAACTGATATTTTTAATTGTTTTACAAGAAGCCTTGCCTCCAATACAGTAGTGTTGTCAACAGAAACACCAATGTTACAGCTGTGTTGCACTGCACCAGTTTAACACTCTCCCCTATAAATGTAAAGCCAGTAGGATCCATCAGAGAAGCCAGGAGTCCTGGTCTGAGGCTGGAGGCCGTAGCCTGGGGATGGAAGTGGTTTAGCTCTGGCCTCCCAGGGTGTGCTTGTCAAACAGGTACTCTGCCATCTTGTTTTTGACAGCATCCATCTTGGTGAGGTTGGTGATGTGGTCTCCCAGCTTCTTAATGGCCTCCACCTGCTCATTCAGGTAATGGGTCTCCAGGAAGTCACACAGCTAAAGAGGGATAACACAGGTCAGAAAAGATAATGACTACAGACCATTGTAGATACAGTAACACACAAGAGCCTGGTGGTAATGGACTAAGGGAAGATAATGAGGTGTCTGCAGTTTATTTTTTAACTAGACAAGTCAGATAACAAATTCCTATTTACAATGACATCCTAACGTGGCACAGTGGGTTAATCAGGGGCAGAAGAGATTTTTACCTTGGCAGCTCAGGGATTCGAGCCAGCAACCTTCTGGTTACTGGCCCAAAGCTCTAACCACTAGATGACCTGCCACCCCTTATGCATTAGCTGCATTGTGTGTGTAGTGTGCATCTGTGGACTATTGTGTGCGTGTTAAGAAACAGGTCACCCAATCCTGTCATTAGTTATCAGAGCTACAACAACCTGATCATCTCCTGGGACAGTACCTGTATTCTATGTGATACATACATGTGATGTGTGGTTTCACCATAACTTACATGGGGGTCAACCTTTCCAGAGGCAATCTTGTGCAGGTCCAGCAGGGCCTGGTTCACATTCTTCTCCAGCTGCAGAGCACACTGCATGGCCTCCAGCCCATTGCCCCACTCATCACGTTCTGGCTTCTACACAGGCCAGAGTGAACACAGGAGGGTTAGGGACTACTAGCAGACGTTAAGGTCAGGATAAAGTGAACAGAGTTAGATCCCTCACATCGTTTCAGTTCAGTGGTTAAAGGCAGTATGTTTAGGACTACAGGTTCTCTATATCAACTTAACGCTGGACACTCCATGGAGTAAAGACATTTTCTATCAGTCTACAATCTAAATGTGTTCCTCGATGCTCAGGCGCTCACCTTGATGTCCTGGAGTAAAATGCGTCCACCTCTCTTGTTCTGGAAGGAGAGTAGCTTGTCGGCGTGCTCCCGCTCCTCGTCGCTGTTCTCCTTGAAGAAATGCGCGAAGCCAGACAGAGCCACATCGTCACGGGAGAAATAGAAAGCCTGGGTGGACAAACAAAACAGTGTGGTTAAAAGAATTAGAAAAAAAGTGCCGAACGTGACTGGGCGTTATGTTCTTGTTGTGGCAACTAAGCTTGATGATATAGGCATGAATCAGTCTAGTCTGTAGTCTACTTGGTAACCTGACAATTAACCTGTCAAGGAGTTGTTACGCGCTCTGACCAAGGTAGGATAGATTCCAGGCTTCACTTGAATGCTATACCAACCTGGAGGAGGGTCTTAATAGCCTTGCCAAGTAAAACTCAAATATGTACTTAACGGAGTCGAGGTGATTGGCTACAGAAAAGTCAGGTGAAAAGAAAAGAATTTAGGCCCAGGCATAATAACAGGTAGCTCAACAAAACGGTCATCTTGGTAGACTCCTTACCATTGAAGTGTAGGTGTAGGAGGCAAACATCTCCAAGTTGATCATCCGGTTGATGGCAGCTTCGCAATCGTGGTGATAGTTCTGGCGGATCTGAGACTCCATTTTGGCAGATTTTCTTTAATATCTAAAGTAACGGTACAAAAATAAGGTTTATTCGACTATTTTGCTATTATAGTTCAGGTAAGTGTTATGTTATCAATCCAAAATGTTCTATAATGCGGGACGAAGGCAGAGGAGTTCCGTTCAATCACTGTTGAAGCAAGAACTTCTTCATGCGTCTTCTCAGACTTGTGAACTGGAAGGATCCTTGTTCGCTCTATTTATTGTTCCAAACGGAATGCGTCAGTGAAATCCACCCTCACAGAGCGTAGCCAATCACCTTTAGAAATTCAACAGGAACTATGCGGATCATTTGATGACGATCCCATTCCTCAGGAGTGAATGTAACATTGTGTGTTCTCATGAATTCTTGATAATCGTATAGTTGGCCATCATTGTTCAATAATTGTTTAATCCAAATAATGTTGTTGTCAAACCAGTCTTTTTGATATGGACCCTGATTTAACTTTCATTGTTCATTTGTTTATCTTTAATGGAAGATTCTTTATCCATGAAATGAAGTGGGCAGAGAACAAACCCCTCTTCACATTATTTAAGATAGAATTTAAATATTATTTTGAAATTATCAGTAAATGTAAAAACAAAAAAGCAATATTCACCATAAAGAGACTCATATCTCCCTCACTAACTTTAAACATCAGCTGTCAGAGCAGGTCACATATCATTGCACCTGTATAGCCAAATCAAAATCAAAATCAAATCAAATCAAAGCCCATCTGTAAGTAGCCCATATTGTTACTTATTTTTTTGCTCCTTTGCACCCCAGTATCTACTTGCAGATTCATCTTCTGCACATCTATCACTCCAGTGTATAATTGCTAAATTGTAATCACTTCGCCACTACGGCCAATTTATTGCCCTACCTTCCTAATCTTGCCTCATTTGCACACACTGTATATAGATTGTTTTTTTTATTGTGTTATTGACTGTACGTTTGTTTATTCCATGTGTAACTCTGTGTTATTGTTTGTGTCGCACTGCTTTGCTTTATCTTGGCCAGGTCGCAGTTGTAAATGAGAATTTGTTCTCAACTGGCCTACCTGGTTAAATAAAGGTGAAGTAAAAAAATAAAATAAAAATATTTTAACAAATTGAAAAGGTTTATGTACTCTTCTTTGTATATATTTTGTATTGTTGTGTTCATAATAAAAAAATAAAAATATATATAAAAAAAATATAAATAAATGATGACCCCACTCATTCACATCAACCTAAAGCAAAGATATGTATTATATTGACAAGAGAGCCGAGTGACCCATCTAACAATGGAAATACATGTGCTCAACAATTGGAGACAGGCAAGATCAGGTGGAACCATTCTAGCCAATGAGAGGGAAGGCATGGGTGTGAACAACACGCAGAACTAGACCTAATTTTTCTCAAAGTTGCCGGAATGGCACGTGCATCCGAAAATATTAGTGCATTTGTTAAAGCTTAAACATTACGAAACTTCTATATGATCAAAATCCGCTAGTAATTTGACACTGTTATATACCTCTACACAAAAACGGGCTTATCTCACGCGGACAGATTGTGGGTGGAGTAAATGCACTTGCCTCGACCTCATCTTAATCTGTTTAAAAATTGTTACTTTGTTTATTACGAGAGTGGATAAATTTACTTGTTTTGACTAATTATGACAAGAGTTAAGAAAATGTTGAGAGGTGTAATGACTTTTCAAATAAGTTACGTTACACGTTATGTTTGATGTTGGCTGACAATTTTTTAGCTACGCTATCCTTACGAACCGCATAGCATATCATTACAGCAGTATGGACCAGTATGTTAGCTAGCTACCTAACGTTAGTTGGCTATTAATACATCAGGATTAGCTAAGTGGTATACTCATTGTGCGTTCTCAATGGACACTGGAAGTAGCTAGCAAGCTAGCCAAAGTTAGCCAGATAGCTTGGGTGCTTGACTGCCGTTGTGAGGTCAAAATGCTCGGATCAACCCTACTCCTCGGCCAGAGCGGCCAGTGTGGGATCTGAACGCTCCGAGGGCGAAACGCTTTAAATTTACGAACGGACAATCTGACAACGCTCTGAATTTACGAACGCCGAGAGCATACTCTGGCATTCCAGATTTAATTTACAAACACACCCGAAATCGTATGATGTCTAGCTAGTAATTAGTTATGCTAACAAGCTAGCAAGACGTTGCATAGCAACACCATCAGCTTCCGGTAGACAGGCGAAGCGCTAGTAAGCTCATCTAGAAGTTTACCGTTCTTTTACAGTATACTCAAATGTAACCTTTATTTAACTAGGCAAGTCAGTTAAGAACAAATTCGGCCTACTCCAGCCAAACCCGGACGACGCTGGGCCAATCACAGCCAGATGTGATACAGCCTGGATTCAAACCAGGTTCTAAAGTGATGCTGCTTGCACTGGGATGCGGTGACTTAGACTGCTGCGCCACTCGGGAGCCCTATGAAATAATAGTATATAGTATGCAGTATGTATGTAGTATACAGTATGTTAGAATGGGTAATCGGACACTACTTAGGTCTTCTGGGGCAGTATGCATCAAGCCTCTCAAAGTAAGAGTGCCGATTTAGGATCAGTTTAGCCTTTTAGATCACATTGAATAACATTACATGGATGGGGAAGCTCCTCCCCCCAGCCGCCACTGATTTTACAGCCCCTGATCTTTCCTGGCCTAGTATGTAAGGTAGTGCCTCTACTCCAATTGTTTGAGGACAGGACCCTCTTTCTCCTAAAATGTAAGCCAAAACAGGCTCTATCTATCAGTTTGTCATAGCTACTATCTAGGTTCAGTGTTTGATGAAAAATTATGAAGCTGCTTCAAATGTGGGTAAGGGTCTTCAACATAGATAATCCTTGAAGTATGTGCCCTGCTTTCAGTTACTTTGATCAACTGTTTTAGACTGAACCTCAGTTTATAGTGTAATGTTTTCATTATGAGCGCAAACAAAGTTTTGGAGACAATGAGACAAAGATTCTTCAGACTGTTGGGAGTGACAGTAGATTTATGCTTAATCTGGTGTTACAAAAAGGGCTGTGACATACTTGGCATCCCTTTTTTTTGCGAAAAGGGACATCGCCTGTTGACTAAATGATGTGTCATGCTTAAAGGATGATTTAGGGTGAGCATATAACGCGAACGTCTAGCATCACAAAGGTTGCCATTTAACCTAACTCCTAACCTTAACCTTAGACCTAACCTTAGCCCTTAACCCCTAGCCTAGATAATTTCAGCCACCTAGCTAATGCTAGCACCTAGCCACCGAGCTAACGTTAGCCACAACAAATTGGACTTCGTAAGATATCATATGTTTAGCAAATCGTAACATATTGTAAAAATTGCAATTAGTAAAATATAATACGATATTGATGATGTACATCCACAAATTAATACATACCATACAAAACATATCATACTAATGGGAGTATCCTGAATGTACTTTTACTATGTTACGTCTACCCCTGAGTCCAGATTGTTCTAAGTGACCATATTTTAGCAGAAGGGCAAACATAGCGTTAAAAATGAAATTGACATAGAATTGTCTTCATTTTTGAATTGCAATTCTTTTCTGTAATGTTCAACCCCGAGAACCTGTGTTAAGTTGTTAAAGTCATGACAGGGTCCATCATGTGACCAGCTGCACAACGTTATAAACCATAAGTAATACTGTAAAGGATTAACCATTACATAACTCTTTCTATTGAAGTTCTGAAGGGTGACACAGTGTTTTTAGTCTGTACTCTTTCCCCCTTCCCTCTCTCCCAATTGCTCCCTCCCACTTATTTTACCTGGGGCGCAATATTGGTTTTAGATGTGGAGGGGACATATATATTTATATATATATTTGGTCGAATAAACACAGCAAACAGCCTACCCGACTGCTCGGAGGCATCCGCATGGTCCTAAAGCACACCGTTGCCTCGTTTTGTATCACATTCCAATGATAAAACTGGGGAGGGGACAAAAATGCATGTCCCCCCTGTCCCCAGTGAAATTAGCACCCCTGCTTATTCCTGTCATAACCTCCTGTTGGTTCTACTACAGTATGGAATGACTCAGGCTCTGCCCTGGCTGTATTTCTGCCTTGTCATTGTGACTCAGCATTCTGGAGTCTCAAGCAGAGATGGAAGAGGAAGCGAGACAGCCCACTCCTTCATCCCCCCCATAGGAAGTCATCGCACTATCGCATTGTTGTCTGCTTAAGGAGCCACCTCCTAAAGCCGACAGTGGTAAACGGCCTGAGTTAACTATCTTCATTTATCCACCATTGTTTGTCTCGAGGTAGTTCTGTTCTGTTATCACAGTGACAATGGTGGAAGGAGGCGGAGTTTTGTGACTGCAGAAACAGACATGAGGGGTGATGAATGGGCGAAGACCGGCTGATACCAGATTTGAAGAAAAGGAAGAAGGGAAGAAGGAGAGAACAGCAGGAACATATACTATACTATGCAACTTACATATACTGTGTAACTTACTAAGGCATTTTTTAACAAATAGCTGTGAATGGTTGTTTCTGGTGAATTGAAGGGAAAATACAACACATTTCCAGAAAATGTTGTCAATTTAGTCAATCAGAACTCAAATACCAATATTTTCTGTATTACTTTAAACTGTTGGTCTAACTATAACAGTTCAGAAAGTCACCACCAATGTCAAAACCCATTATTCTATATATGTTCCCTTCACCATGTTTGGGTAGTACATGGTCTGGAGATGACTAATTTCTTTATATATATTAGTATTTTCTCTCTCTTTATTGAGATATCAAGTTATGAATGAGAGGGGGGGACAGAAAGTTAGAGGAATACAGATATGAAGCGTAGGCAGGGTTTGAATCCATGCCACCAAGGGTCATGTGTGGTCCAGAGTCAGGAGCATTACCACTAGACCAGAATATGTCACAAAATGTCTAATGTCTAATACTCAATTAACTTAATAGGAGTCGAGGCACTCAATGTCAAGAAGCTGCTGACTTGATGACACACTTTAATTGCACTATCAATTAATTAACAAGTATACATGTATACGTACATACATACATGGTTGTAAAGGAAATCATGTTCTAATAAGGTGAAGATTCTATAATGAATCAAATTAAACAAGTATTGTGTTAGTCTAACTGAAAACAGAGAGGCTGATTACTTTGTTGTAGTGAAAGTGAACTGGGATAGAAATACATTATCAATCCAATTAAAGTGATGATGCCAACTTTGGACCAACTACATTATGTGTAAAGGCTTGGATAGGCCTATGGCTCAAAATATGGAATAGAATGTGAATGCTGGGCTACTCAATTATTAATTAAAAAATGCAATACATTTTGTGTTGTAGAAGAGTAGTGGCCTGAGGGCAAACCCTTAATGTGTTGTGAAATCTAATGTAATGTTAGTGTTATTGTATAGAACTGCCTTTATTTTGCTAGACCCCATAAAGAGTAACTGCTACATTTTTTAAAATTGTATTTTACCCCTTTTTCTCCCCAATTTCGTGGTATCCAATTGTTGTAATAGCTACTATCTTGTCTCATTGCTACAACTCCCGTACGGGCTCGGGAGAGACGAAGGCTGAATGTCATGCGTCCTCCGATACACAACCCAACCAGCCGTACTGCTTCTTAACACAGCGCGCATCCAACCCGGAAGCCAGCCGCACCAATGTGTCGGAGGCTACACCGTGCACCTGGCAACCTTGGCTAGCGCGCACTGCGCCCGGCCCGCCACAGGAGTCGCTGGTGCGCGATGAGACAAGGAGATCCCTACCGACCAATCCCTCCCTAACCCGGACGACGCTAGGCCAATTGTGCGTCGCCCCACGGACCTCCCGGTCGCGGCCGGTTACGACAGAGCCTGGGCGAAAACCCAGTACAGCGCCCTTAACCACTGCGCCACCCGGGAGGCCCCAGTAACTGATACCTTGACAGCAGCTAATAGGGATTCATAAATTCAAATGTTGGAAAATGCAAATGAATCAGATGCCATCTAGTAGCCTTCTTGGGTACGTCAGATTATCACAAATATCTGGCCCTGTGTGGATTTCACATGTAAAATATATTTTCAAATAGAATGACAAAGCTGCAAAACATTGCCCTAAATATAAATCAACTCAGTGAACACCATTATCATCTTTTAATTAAATGTACTCCATTTTACCATGTCAATACTTCTAGGTTGTTAATGTTGGCGGCAGTTGTGAAAAGGAAATAGTTTAGTTATTGAAAATGCCATTGCTGATTAGACACTTCTCATTAGGCCATTTTCCCCTTTAACGAAATGGTCTACCCGCTAGAAACTCATTTACTATATGGACACCTTAAAATTGTCTAGCAATATTTTCAGTTAAAAGTATTAAGGTGAAGCTTGGCTGTCAATTACCAAAATGAACGACTTCAGTAAATTACCAGCAGCTTTGCAACCATATGACAGCTCCGATAAGCCCCTTATGGTGAACAAGAGGCTTGTAGATTTACTATTTTGAGTATTCAGTTCATAGTTTGCTGTAGGGGAACTTTTGGGTATTACCCGAAGTAGAGACGTATTTTGTGTCAGTAAGAGACGAAATTCATCACTAGAGAAATATACCATAACTTGCTAACTGAATTACCGAGCAGGACGCAAGGGTTTGATTGACCTCTAGGCTGTATAATAATAAACTTGTGATACTCAGATTAAAGGTCTATAGCAACTGTAGTTACCCATTTCACTCCTATGGACCTAGAGTTGACAGCTGGGCCCTTAATTGATATGGCACTATTACAAGATACGGTAAAGGACACCCTCTGTGGTGAGAGGTAACATCCTTTATAAAACCTCATGTTAAACTTCTATTGTTATGACCCTCAGTCAGTCAATTGTCAGTATTCACCACTGGTATGAAGATGCTCAGTAAAAGAGCAAAGAACCTCAATAGACTGATACAACATCCATTACTACAGGTCAACACTTAGAAAACAGCAACAAACTCAACTGATATTTTTAATTGTTTTACAAGAAGCCTTGCCTCCAATACAGTAGTGTTGTCAACAGAAACACCAATGTTACAGCTGTGTTGCACTGCACCAGTTTAACACTCTCCCCTATAAATGTAAAGCCAGTAGGATCCATCAGAGAAGCCAGGAGTCCTGGTCTGAGGCTGGAGGCCGTAGCCTGGGGATGGAAGTGGTTTAGCTCTGGCCTCCCAGGGTGTGCTTGTCAAACAGGTACTCTGCCATCTTGTTTTTGACAGCATCCATCTTGGTGAGGTTGGTGATGTGGTCTCCCAGCTTCTTAATGGCCTCCACCTGCTCATTCAGGTAATGGGTCTCCAGGAAGTCACACAGCTAAAGAGGGATAACACAGGTCAGAAAAGATAATGACTACAGACCATTGTAGATACAGTAACACACAAGAGCCTGGTGGTAATGGACTAAGGGAAGATAATGAGGTGTCTGCAGTTTATTTTTTAACTAGACAAGTCAGATAACAAATTCCTATTTACAATGACATCCTAACGTGGCACAGTGGGTTAATCAGGGGCAGAAGAGATTTTTACCTTGGCAGCTCAGGGATTCGAGCCAGCAACCTTCTGGTTACTGGCCCAAAGCTCTAACCACTAGATGACCTGCCACCCCTTATGCATTAGCTGCATTGTGTGTGTAGTGTGCATCTGTGGACTATTGTGTGCGTGTTAAGAAACAGGTCACCCAATCCTGTCATTAGTTATCAGAGCTACAACAACCTGATCATCTCCTGGGACAGTACCTGTATTCTATGTGATACATACATGTGATGTGTGGTTTCACCATAACTTACATGGGGGTCAACCTTTCCAGAGGCAATCTTGTGCAGGTCCAGCAGGGCCTGGTTCACATTCTTCTCCAGCTGCAGAGCACACTGCATGGCCTCCAGCCCATTGCCCCACTCATCACGTTCTGGCTTCTACACAGGCCAGAGTGAACACAGGAGGGTTAGGGACTACTAGCAGACGTTAAGGTCAGGATAAAGTGAACAGAGTTACATCCCTCACATCGTTTCAGTTCAGTGGTTAAAGGCAGTATGTTTAGGACTACAGGTTCTCTATATCAACTTAACGCTGGACACTCCATGGAGTAAAGACATTTTCTATCAGTCTACAATCTAAATGTGTTCCTCGATGCTCAGGCGCTCACCTTGATGTCCTGGAGTAAAATGCGTCCACCTCTCTTGTTCTGGAAGGAGAGTAGCTTGTCGGCGTGCTCCCGCTCCTCGTCGCTGTTCTCCTTGAAGAAATGCGCGAAGCCAGACAGAGCCACATCGTCACGGGAGAAATAGAAAGCCTGGGTGGACAAACAAAACAGTGTGGTTAAAAGAATTAGAAAAAAAGTGCCGAACGTGACTGGGCGTTATGTTCTTGTTGTGGCAACTAAGCTTGATGATATAGGCATGAATCAGTCTAGTCTGTAGTCTACTTGGTAACCTGACAATTAACCTGTCAAGGAGTTGTTACGCGCTCTGACCAAGGTAGGATAGATTCCCGGCTTCACTTGAATGCTATACCAACCTGGAGGAGGGTCTTAATAGCCTTGCCAAGTAAAACTCAAATATGTACTTAACGGAGTCGAGGTGATTGGCTACAGAAAAGTCAGGTGAAAAGAAAAGAATTTAGGCCCAGGCATAATAACAGGTAGCTCAACAAAACGGTCATCTTGGTAGACTCCTTACCATTGAAGTGTAGGTGTAGGAGGCAAACATCTCCAAGTTGATCATCCGGTTGATGGCAGCTTCGCAATCGTGGTGATAGTTCTGGCGGATCTGAGACTCCATTTTGGCAGATTTTCTTTAATATCTAAAGTAACGGTACAAAAATAGGGTTTATTCGAATTTTTTGCTATTATAGTTCAGATAAGTGTTATGTTATCAATCCAAAATGTTCTATAATGCGGGACGAAGGCAGAGGAGTTCCGTTCAATCACTGTTGAAGCAAGAACTTCTTCATGCGTCTTCTCAGACTTGTGAACTGGAAGGAGCCTTGTTCGCTCTATTTATTGTTCCAAACGGAATGCGTCAGTGAAATCCACCCTCACAGAGCGTAGCCAATCACCTTTAGAAATTCAACAGGAACTATGCGGATCATTTGATGACGATCCCATTCCTCAGGAGTGAATGTAACATTGGGTGTTCTCATGAATTCTTGATAATTGTTCAATAATTGTTTAATCCAAATAATGTTGTTGTCAAACCAGTTTTGGAAAAATAAATACTTGTTTTTGTGTTTTAAGTCTTTCTTATTCCATATTGTATACTTATGTTCTTTTGTCAGAAGATTTTGGAGTGAGTTAGAAGATTTTATCTTAAAGAGAAAACTGTTAATGTTAATCTGAGAGACTATGATATTATGTTTTTTGATATGGACCCTGATTTAACTTTCATTGTTTATTTGTTTATCTTTAATGGAAGATTCTTTATCCATGAAATGAAGTGGGCAGAGAACAAACCCCTCTTCACATTATTTAAGATGTAATGCGATGTAATGACTTTTCAAATAAGTTCCGTTACACGTTATGTCTGATGTTGGCTGACAATGTTTTAGCTACGCTATCCTTACATAGCATAGCATATCATTACAGCAGTATGTACCAGTATGTTAGCTAGCTACCTAACGTAAAGTTAGTTGGCTATTAATACATCAGGATTAGCTAAGTGGTATAGTCATTGTGCGTTCTCAATGGACACTGGAAGTAGCTAGCAAGCTAGCCAAAGTTAGCCAGTTAGCTTGGGTGCTTGACTGCCGTTGAGGTCAAAATGCTCGGATCAACCCTACTCCTCGGCCAGTGTGGGATCTGAACGCTCCGAGGGCGAAACGCTTTACATTTACGAACGGACAATCTGACAACGCTCTGAATTTACGAACGCCGAGAGCATACTCTGGCATTCCAGATTTAATTTACAAACACACCCGAAATCGTATGATGTCTAGCTAGTAATTAGTTATGCTATAACGTGTAACGTTGCATAGCAACACCATCAGCTTCCGGTAGACTGGCGAAGCGAAAGTAAGCTCAACTAGAAGTTTAACGTTATTTTACAGTATACTCAAATGTAACCTTTATTTAACTAGGCAAGTCAGTTAAGAACAAATTCAGACTACTCCAGCCAAACCCGGACGACGCTGGGCCAATCACATACAGATGTGATACAGCCTGGATTCAAAACGGGTACTAAAGTGATGCCGCTTGCACTGGGATGCGGTGCCTCAGACCGCTGCGCCACTCGGGAGCCCTATGAACTAATAGTATGCAGTATGTATGTAGTATACAGTATGTTAGAATGGGTAATCGAACACTACTTAGGTCTTCTGGGGCAGTATGCATCAAGCCTCTCAAAGTAAGAGTGCCGATTTAGGCTCAGTTTAGCCTTTTAGATCACATTGAATAACATTACTTGATGGGGAAGCTCCTCCCCCCAGCTGACACTGATTTTACAGCCCCTGATCTTTACTGACTGGCCTAGTATGTAAGGTAGTGCCTCTACTCCAATTGTTTGAGGACAGGACCCCTTTCACCTAAAATGTAAGCCAAAACAGGCTCTATCTATCAGTTTGTTTAATCTGGTGTTACAAAAAGGGCTGTGACATACTTGGCATTCTTCACCTGTTGACTAAATGATGTGTCATGCTTAAAGGATAATTTAGGGTGAGCATATAACGCAAACGTCTAGCATCACAAAGGTTGCCCTTTAACCTAACTCCTAACCTTAACCTTAGACCTAACCTTAACCCCTTGCCTAGCTAATTTCAGCCACCTAGCTAACGCTAGCACCTAGCCACCGAGCTAACGTTAGCCACAACAAATTGGAATTCGTAAGATATCATATGTTTAGCAAATCGTAACATATTGTAAAAATTGCAATTAGTAAAATATAATACGATACTGATGATGTACATCCACAAATTAATACATACCATACAAAACATATCATACTAATGGGAGTATCCTGAATTTTCTTTTACTATGTTACGTCTACCCCTGAGTCCAGATTGTTCTAAGTGACCATATTTTAGCAGAAGGGCAAACGTAGCGTTAAAAATGAAATTGACATAGAATTGTCTTCATTTTTTAATGCAATTCTTTTCTGTAATGTTCAAAACCGAGAACCTGTGTTAAGTTGTTAAAGTCATGACAGGGTCCATCATGTGACCAGCCGCACAAAGTTATAAACACTAAGTAATACTGTAAATGATTAACCATTACATAACTCTTTATATTGAAGTTCTGAAGGGTGACACAGTGTTTTTAGTCTGTACTCTTTCCCCCTTCCCCTCTCTCCCAATTGCTCCCTCCCACAATTTTTACCAGGGGAGCAACATTGGTTTTAGATGTGGAGGGGACATATATATTTATATATTTTTTGGGTCGAATAAACACAGCAAACAGCCTACCCGACTGCTCGGAGGCATCTGCATGGTTCAAAAGCACACCGTTGCCTCGTTTTGTATCACATTCCAATGATAAAACTGGGGAGAGGACAAAAATGCATGTCACCAGTGAAATTAGCACCCCTGCTTATTCCTGTCATAACCTCCTGCTGGTTCTACTATAGTATGGAATGACTCAGGCTCTGCCCTGGCTGTATTTCTGCCTTATCATTGTGACTCAGCATTCTGGAGTCTCAAGCAGAGACGGAAGAGGAAGCGAGACAGCCCACTCCTACGTTCCTCTCCCCCCCAATAGGAAGTCATCGCACTATCACATTGATGTCTGCTTAAGGAGCCACCTCCTAAAGCAGACAGTGGTAAACGTCCTGAGTTTACTATCTTCATTTATCAACCATCGTTGGTCTCGAGGTAGTTCTGTTCTGTTATCACAGTGACAATGTGGAAGGAGGCGGAGTTTTGTGACTGCAGAAACAGACATGAGGGGTGATGAATGGGCGAAGACCGGCTGATACCAGATTTGAAGGAGAGAACAGCAGGAACATATACTATACTATGCAATTTACATATACTGTGTAACTTACTAAGGCATTTTAAAACAAATAGCCGTGAATGGTTGTTTCTGGTGAATTGACGGGAAAATACAACAAATTTCCAGAAAATGTTGTCAATTTAGTCAATCAGAACTCAAATACCAATAATTTTCTGTATTACTTTAAACTGTTGGTCTAACTATAACAGTTCAGAAAGTCACCACCAATGTCAAAACCCATTATTCTATATACACTGCTCAAAAAAATTAAGGGAACACTTAAACAACACAATGTAACTCCAAGTCAATCACACTTCTGTGAAATCAAACTATCCAATTAGGAAGCAACACTGATTGACAATAAATTTCACATGCTGTTGTGCAAATTGAATATAGGCAATTAGCAAGACACCCCCAATGAAGGAGTGGTTCTGCATGTGGTGACCACAGACCACTTCTCAGTTCCTATGCTTCCTGGCTGATGTTTTGGTCACTTTTGAATGCTGGCGGTGCTTTCACTCTAGTGGTAGCATGAAACGGAGTCTACAACCCACACAAGTGGCTCAGGTAGTGCAGCTCATCCAGGATGGCACATCAATGCGAACTGTGGCAAGAAGGTTTACTGTGTCTGTCAGCGTAGTGTCCAGAGCATGGAGGCGCTACCAGGAGACAGGCCAGTATATCAGGAGACGTGGAGGAGGCCGTAGGAGGGCAACAACCCAGCAGCAGGACTGCTACCTCCGCCTTTGTGCAAGGAGGAGCAGGAGGAGCACTGCCAGAGGCCTGCAAAATGACCTCCAACAGGCCACAAATGTGCATGTGTCTGCTCAAACGGTCAGAAACAGACTCCATGAGGGTGGTATGAGGGCCCGACATCCACAGGTGGGGGTTGTGCTTACAGCCCAAAACCGTGCAGGACGTTTGGCAGAGAATTTGCCAGAGAACACCAAGATTGGCAAATTCGCCACTGGCGCCCTGTGCCCTTCACAGATGAAAGCAGGTTCACACTGAGCACATGTGACAGACGTGACAGTCTGGAGACGCTGTGGAGAATGTTCTGCTGCCTGCAACATCCTCCAGCATGACCGGTTTGGTGGTGGGTCAGTCATGGTGTGGGGTGGCATTTCTTTGGGGGGCCGCACAGCCCTCCATGTGCTCACCATAGGTAGCCTGACTGCAATTAGGCACCGAGATGAGATCCTCAGACCCCTTGTGAGACCATATGCTGGTGTGGTTGGCCCTGGGTTCCTTCTAATGCAAGACAATGCTAGATGTCATGTGGCTGGAGTGTGTCAGCAGTTCCTGCAAGAGGAAGGCATTGATACTATGGACTGGCCCGCCCGTTCCCCAGACCTGAATCCAATTGAGCACATCTGGGACATCATGTCTCGCTCCATCCACCAACGCCACGTTGCACCACAGACTGTCCAGGAGTTGGCGGATGCTTTAGTCCAGGTCTGGGAAGAGATCCCTCAGGAGACCATCCACCACCTCATCAGGAGCATGCCCAGGCATTATAGGGAGGTCATACAGGTACGTGGAGGCCACACACACTACTGAGCCTCATTTTGACTTGTTTTAAGGACATTGCATAAAAGTTGGATCAGCCTGTAGTGTGGTTTTCCACTTCTGAGTGTGACTCCAAATCCAGACCTCCATGGGTTGATAAATTTGATTTCCATTGATAATTTTTGTGTGATTTTGTTGTCGGCACATTCAACTATGTAAAGAAAAAAGTATTTAATAAGAATATTTCCTTCATTCAGATCTAGGATGTGTTCCCTTCACCATGTTTGGGTAGTATATGGTCTGGAGATTACTAATTTCTTTATATATATTAGTATTTTCTCTCTCTTTATTGAGATAAGGAGGAATACAGATAGGAAGCATAGGCAGGGTTTGAATCCATGCCGCAAAGGGTCATGTGTGGTCCAGAGTCAGCAGCATTACCACTAGACCAGAATATGGCACGAAAAGTCAAATGTCTAATACTCAATTAACTTAATAGGAGTTGAGGCACTCAATGTCAGGAAGCTTCTGACTTTATTACACACTTTAATTGCACTATCAATTAATTTAAAAGTATACAAACATACGTACATACATACATGGTTGTAAAGGAAATCATGTCCAGTCCTAATAAGCTGAAGATTCTATATTTAATAAAATTAAACAAGTATTGTGTTAGTCTAGCTGAAAACAGAGAGGCTGATTACTTTGTTGTAGTGAAAGTGAACTGGGATAGAAATACATTATCAATCCAATTAAAGTGAGTGTCGAGATGCCAACTTTGGACCAACTACCTTATGTGTAAAGGCCTGGATAGGCCTATGGCTCAGAATATGGAATAGAATGTGAATGGTGGGCTACTCTCTCAAGTATTAATTCAAAAATGCAAATATGCAACTATAGGTTGTGGGCGGAAGCCGGAAAAACGTGAAGTTGATCGATCCCCATCGAGGGGGGAGCAGATTTTTTGTATATGACAGTAAAACATTCTTATAATAACTATAAAATGTGATGGCACCTTCAATTCTTGCACATTTTCTCATAAAAGGTGTAGTTTAACACTGCTTCTATCTACATTGTAAACACAGCCTCAAACAAGGTTTGAAAACTCAAATTGCTTGCTGTACGTGTTTGATGAACTCCCAAAGACTGAAATAAGAAAATGTGACATTTAAAAAAAATCATGTTTTGGCTAGAAAGTCAGATAAAAGCGTGTAGATTGAAAGATGTGTGTGTCATGTATGCTAGAATGGAGGTTAAAAAACTAAGCTGAATATGCAAATTAGCCAATACAGCATATCCTACACATATACTGTAGCATACCTTGCATTACAATGTCCTCTATAATACAATTAGGAAAAATGTATACAATTTGATCTGCAATAAGAGAACCAGAGTTTGATTTCTAAACCAGAGAACAACATAATTCTATTCACTGCATGTTGCAATAGTAAAAAATCTCTTTGTCACCTCATCACACTGATTCTATATTGAATTTAGTCTTCGAGATGGTCTAGTGAGCATGTGTATCTGTGGTTGGTGCTCTTCAACTTTAAAATGCACTATACCCCTCAAACTCAACTCTGGACCTAGAAGCCAGTTCCATTGTTCCCCACTAATCAGGGACTGATTTAGACCTGGGACACCAGGTGTGTGCAATTAATTATCAGTTAGAACAGAAAACCAGCAGACTCCGGATCTCGTAGGGTAAATCTAATACTCCTGCACTAGATTGTGTAAGGCAAAACCTGCAAAGAAAAGGCAACAGGCAAATGCACAAACACCAGAGAAAACTAAGAAATATATTTTTATTTTCTATCTACCTGCATTTTCTCTGGTATTTCTAGAACCACCTGCAACTGGACATGTTTAAGGTAACTGGTTTCCAGAATTGGGAACGAAGAGAGTACAGCCAATACCAGGTTAGTTGTAGAATTTATTGCAGTGTTTTAATTAGGCAAAGCCTGTAATATCGAGAAATGCTGGATAACAACATTCTTTGGTTATATCATATCTAAATCTATGGATTTTTTTCCAATGAGGCAGAGAGAAAAATGTTGCTGTTTTAGAGCTCAGGGATTCTTAAAAGATGGTACAATCAACTTTTTTTCTACAAATACTTGTCTTAATATTAACAAAATGTGAAGTTTATATTTTGACGGAGCAAAGTATCAGCTATCTCAGTAAAAGGCACTTGACAGCACACTTGGAGTTTGCCAAAAGGCACCTCAAGGACTCTTAGACCATGAGGCAAGATTATCTGGTCTGATGAAACCAATAATGAACTCAGGCCTGAATGCCAAGCGTCACATCTGGAGGAAACCTGGCACCATCCCTACGGTGAAGCATGGTGGTGGCAGCATCATGCTGTGGGGATGTTTTTCAGTGGCAGGGATTGGGACACTAGTCAGGGTCGAGGGAAAGCTGAACAGAGCAGAATTACAGAGAGATCCTTGATGAAAACCTGCTCCAGAGAGCTCAAGACCTCAGATTGGGCGACGGTTCACCTTCCAACAGTACAACGAACTTAAGCAAACCTCCCAAATACAGGTTTGCAAAGCTTGTAGCGTTACACCCAAGAAGACTTGAGGCTGTAATCGCTGCCAAAGGTGCTTCAGCAAAGTATTGAGTAAAGGGTCTGATTATCAGTGGTTGAAAAAGTACCCAATTGTTATACTTTAGTAAAAGTAAAGATACCGTAATAGAAAATGACTCAAGTTAAAGTGAAACTCACCCAGTAAAATCCCACTTGAGTAATAGTCAAAAAGTATTTTGTTTTAAATACACTTAACCCTTGTGTAGTCTTAACATTCTGTATACTCCCCTAGTCCTAAGGTTAAACAATGCCCCGCCTTCACTAAACCCCTAAAATAAAGCAGGTTAATTGTATTTTAAACCCCAAATCTATTTTGCATGAAGTAGCAACCTATCATGCGTCACAAACTTTGTGAATATCTGGGGTTTCCCTCTTCACAATACAGAAAGACTGCATTTAATCAGTTGACACCACTTGTTCTTATTACACCACAACTGTCATAATTGTGTTCTTTAATAAAGTAGAGGATTATTATTATTATTATTATTGCTAAAGGTCTGCGTAGATGTACATTTTTTTTGCAAGAGATTGCACTTGTATAGCCTAAGAAAGTAGAAGAAATGTGCAGAGAGTAGTTTTGAATGTATTCTATTGAAGGGAAATAATAATAGTCTTGAATGTTTTTGGAAACATAGTGATATATTCTTATATACTGTATAATGAGGAATTAAACTACAAAATACTAGTCCTCTCATTTTTTAACCTTTGCCCCCACCCACAAGGTGTATCAACAACAATAAATAAGAATACAATAAGATCATAGATACAAAACAAAAACATGAAGAATATAAATTAATCAACTCTAATTAGCACATGTAGGACAGTATGCATGTGTGTGTGCATGGACTTTGCAGATGTATTTCTCACATGTGCAGCACATAGTATTTGTTTTACAGTCCTTCTTTGGGGGGAAGAATTGACTTCTCCTCCTCTTGCCTGGCCCAGCTGCAGCGTCAGGTGGATCAGGACAAGAATCAGCCCCCTGAACAGCTTTCACAAGCACTGTAGAGGCTGTTGTGCAGGGGAGGTGCTCCCTTCTTTGAATGTGTGGGTTACAAGTGCATTTCCCAGCTGCTCCAGGAACACCCTCCTCTTGTTCTGCTTATCAGGCATCTAAGTAGGGTTGATCTTGTTCCATATCACGAAGGCAAACTTTGATGAGAAGGCCTTTCTCTCCCTTGTAGCGAGGAGTGCAGGGGGGAGCTCAGGCTTGTTCTTTATAACTGTGCCAACCATGGTGCTCTTCCTCTTCAGGAGCTGCAGGCGGAGTTCATAAGAGGTGAAGAAATTGTCACACGTGACATTGTGCCCCCTCAGTCCATCTGTCACATCAAGCACAACCCCCATCCCCTGGTTCTTCTCTGGGCCCCCACCGGTCGGCTTCCTGTGTAGACTTGCATCTTCCAAGCGTAGCTGGATTGTGCGTCACAGGCCACCCATATCTTGATGCCATACTTTGCTGGCTTGCTGGGAATATACTGCCGGAAAGGACAGCAACCTTTTGACAAAAGAGATTACTATCAGTAATAAGTATCAGTGTCACAGAAAACCACGACATAAATCAATGATATTACAGGTATGGAGGAAACTCCACCCACTTCTCCCAGACCTCTCTTATGGCCGCCAGTTTGTCTCCCATACGTCTTGCAGGTCTTTTCTCATGGTTATCAAATCGTAGCATTCTTGAGAAAGTGTGAAAGACTTTCAGTGGCATGAAAATCGCCCTTCCACTCTCTGCATCCCAGAGACTATATGTAGCTTCGTCTCGGTACCTATACACACCAGCTAAGATTAGCAGCCCTATTTAGGCACACAGATCAATCTCATCCATCCTTTTCCAGTTGTCTCCATATTTACGGAAACCCTCCAAATTTGTCATCTCCAGGATGATTTTTTTCGATGGCTGGTGTGATGAACATGTAGAATGTTGAGGTGATGTCCTGGGCATGGGCAACTGCATGTCTAGTGGGCCCTGGGGTCATCCTTATGACATTTTGTGCTGCCATCCTGCCCTGGTTGTCATATGGTGACAAGGACCATGTTATTTTGCTATTCTTTGATAAAAATGTCTCTCTTTCAGCATGGGGGATTTCTTCATCTGAAGATGATGCATCGTGCTCTGGGTTGTATTCTTCCCCATTTCCTTCTTCAGATAAAAAAAAAGAAAGTTTTAATTTTGTCTGAGTTCAATAAGTAGCAGACATAATCTCAATTTCTCATTGTGTGTGTGTGTCTTTGTGGTTTATGTGGTGTGTAAATGGTTGTAAAACTGCCGGGTCAAAAATGACCCTAAGACAATCTTTGTACCCTGGTGGTGTACAGCTTTCATGGAAATATTTTTATTTATTTACGGATGTTGCAACCCTCAGACATTCTTTACAAATGAAGCATGTATTTAGTGCGTCATCAGATCAGAGGAAGTACAGATGACAGGTGATGTTCTTTTTGATAATTGTGTGAATTAGACCATTTTCCTCTCTTGCTAAGCATTCAAAGTGTAACGAGTACTTTTGGGTATATATGGAGTAAAAAGTATATATCATTTTGTTTAGGAATGTAGTGAAGTAAAAGTATAAAGTCGTCAAAAATATAAATAAGTCGTACTTTCAAGTATTTTTACTTAAGTACTTTACATCACTGCTGAATACTTAAGTAAATGTGATATTTCAATGTTTAATTTTTGAATACATTTGCTAACATTTCTTAACCTGTTTTTGCTTTGTCATTATGGGACATTGTGTGTAGATTGATGGGGGAAAAAACTATAATACATTTTAGAATACGGCTGTAACGTAACAAAATGTGGAAAAAGTCAAGGGGTCTGAATACTTTCCGAATACACTATATGATACCTAAAAGCTTTTGGACATCAAAGCAATGTTGAGGGAATCCTATTTGAGTTAGAAAAAGATACGCATGTGATAAGTAAGATTTACAAAACCTTGCAGAGAGCCTATCCAACTCACAATCTATGGAGAGAAAAAAATATGAACTATTGGAACCAAGACTTAAAAATAACTGATATTGGAACAAGATGGAGAGTGTGTTGACTATAGACAGAAACAACATAACACAATTTGAAGTCATATGGGGTAGAGTTTCATAAGAATTAGAAACAACATTTGGTGTGGATACATTGGGTCCGAGCAAGTGTGATGTCATACATTTTTGTGGAAATATATGTATGTGTCACACCTCCACATCGTTACGCACACCTGGACTTCATCATCAACTTGATCATCTTCCCTTTTATTTAGCCATCAGTAGCCTCTCATCAAGCATTATTGGTTTGTTTTCCTGTTCAGTACATATTTGCCTTGCACTCTCTTTTTGCACATGCTTCCTGACTCACCGCGTATACACGGCAGAATACTTCCTCTCAATATGGAAGCAGTAGAGAAAGAAAACCATCATCCAGAAGGTCTGGGAACAGGGTCATCTACTCCACCGGAACACCACGACCAGTTGGCGCAACTGGGTACGGCCATGGAGGAGGTCCTCCGCATTCTCCACCACCTCGATACCACTAGCATGGCTCTCCATACCTGACCGTGGCCACCAATTCATGTAGCGGTTATGGAGAGCCTTCATGGAGAAGCTGGGGGCCACAGCCAATCTCACATCCGGATACCGGCCTCAGTCCAACGGGCAGGTAGACAGGACCAACCAGGATCTGGAGAGGTTCTGAGGGAGTCACTGCCATGACTGACAGTTGGAGTGGGCCCGGTTCTTTCCCTAGGTGGAGCACGTGGACTCCGAGCCAGACCGATGCCCCTGCAGTCGATGAGTGGTTCCGGCACGCAGTCCGCCGTCAGAAGGATCAGGCAGACCGGCTCCTGTGTCCCTTCCTGGTGATTGCATCTGGCGCTCCACAAGGAACTTCCAGCTCCGCCTGCCCTGCCGGAAGCTGAGCCCCCCAGTTTGTGGGGCCCTTCACGGTCCTCCGAAGGGTCAATGAGGTAACTTACCATTTTCAACTCCCCACCAACTACCAGATCTTAACCTTTTGTCATGTTACCCTCCTCAGGTCGGTGGTTCCCGGTCCACTGGCTGATGCGTCCCCCATGACACCACTCCGCCTCAACTGAACATTGATGGGACCCCTACCTATGCCGTCAGGTCCCTATTGGACTCCCGACGTCAGCTTCAGTACCTGGTGGACTGGGAGGGGTGCGGCCCAGAGGAAAGCTGTTGGGTTTCGGACGACGACATCCTAGACCCCAACATTGTCCAGGATTTCCATCTCCGCCATCCGGACCGGCCTTCTCTTTGCCCTAGAGCCGTCCTCCTGGTCGCCATCGTCGGGAGGGGGTACTGTCACACCTACTCCCGCTCCCTCTCTCCAGCGCTCAACTTTGCCGATCTACTAACCACATGCCCTGGCAACCATTTTACGCACACCTATTTCCCATCATTACGCACACCTGGACTTCATCATCACCTTGATTACCTTCCCTTTATTTAGCCTTTAGTAGCCTCAGTCATTAGGCAGTATTGTTCTGTTTTCATGTTCAGTACGCATCCCCTGTTTTGTTAATTTGCCTTGCAACATTGTTATTAAACTCTTCTTCTGCACCTGCTTCCTGACTCTGCGTATACATTACAGTATGTAAATGTTAAGTTGTAAATTGTTTTTGGCCATGTTTTTTTTAAAGAAATGTATACATATATACGATTACATGGACATGGAGGGCCGGATCCTATATCAGCACTCTTATTCTGACAACAGACTTGAAACATTTAAACGATCCCTAGTCTGTCATGGCCTAGTATGCCAATCCAGATGTTTGAGAACACAATCCCCTTTTTTCAAGTATGTAACCCAAAACCGGCTCTATAAGTCATAGCTACTATCTAGGTTTATTATTATAATTTTTTAATTATAACCAGTGTTGCAAAAGGCCTGTGAGATACCTTGCGTTCTTTTTCTTTGCGGAAATTGTTGGTTTTTGACTAAAGAATGTGTAATGCTTAGGAGAGATAGTAATCCATGATTCAGATCAGGAGGTTTGAGTCATTTTCATAGTCTCACAAAAGGACAAATGTTCCTGTATTTGCTGTCACCTCAACTGTTGCTCGTCAGCAGCAACCTTATGAAGTGTTGTTAGTCAGCTGAAACCCTCACTCATTCAAAGTGACCTTGTTTTAGCAAAAGGGTCAACTTCAGGAGTGAACGTTATTTATAATAAGGGTTACACAGAGATAATCGGACATCTCTGAAATTAAAATGGATGTCTCTGCCTTCAGCAAATTATATTTGACCTAAACCTTCCCTGAACGCTTGAGAAAAAAACAAGTGACACTCCTCATGCCCCAACAATTTTTAAAACAAAGTGGATAACAGAATATCTTTACAGATTAACCTCACCTCTTGGAGACACCAGAGCTTTAGATAAGCCGTTTTAGAAACTGTTCTTCGTCCTGTCAGCATTACATGGCAATGCAGGAATTTTGATAGTGCACAGGTCTGCAGGGCATAAGGTTGTGTGTTCACAGACCCCTATGGACAAGAGTAAGGGTGGAAAGATCTAATTTCTAGTAAAAGCATTGCATGAGTCTATCATCGTATTTGCAGAAAAATGTGCCATTATAAACAATTAATGCAACTCTACGGAATTTTACATATTAGCAAGATATTTTTTAATACTACACAAATTACTCAAATTACAGGCTAAGAATGGACATGGAGATAGCCCTATGTGTTCATCTTATCCAGTGATGACCTGTCATTCAGGGCAGCTTTGTTTATCATGTTTAGCTTTGTTTGAGCCTCACCTGTTTTGCATGTTATTGTGACAATACGTGTCACATATCAGTTTGCAAACAATGTACAAAAAATAAAATAAAAATAATTACGTTAATAAAACCACATACAAACATTGTCTCTTCTTTTGCTTTCTTGAGTAAGGCACCTCCAAAATGCAGGTGTTTCCACCTAGCTCAGTGCTTTCTGTGGTGGTGGTGGGGCAGCAAGAATATACAGAGCGTAGGGATTGGTAATGTTCTCTACTTGCGCCATGATTGGCTCAGTGTTCTGACACTCACGGGGACACTACGTCAAAGAAAAATGTATGGGGAAAGCTCGGAAATTCAACCCCCTTGGGTGCTGCCATGTAGTTACATAAGAAGTGCCCATCTAAGATAGAAATGATGTCAAATCATGTTATATCTACCGTAGCTTTGATTGGACTGATCATGTCAACATCAAACTTTCAAAATCTTAGTTAGCAAGCTAGCGGTCATCATCATGAATTAAGTTGACAATCTACTGGCAAATCCTTTTCATTCCTTGTCAAATGAAGGGAATTCTGAAGAGAAATTATAGATAAAACGTATCGGTGCTAATCGGCCATTGGACATAAACCTTGCACATCAAATTGGTAATCACAAATTCAACAATGAGTGGTTTGGAAGGAATCAGTGGCTGACTGCAAGCATTGCAAAGCAATCACTAGACTACTGTTCAGTGGAGTTGGTTTGTGGTCCAAGTCTGGGGTTAAGGTTCACTTTTCTAAGCTTAAAAGGATAAACATTCAACATTGGCCATGCCAATGGCTGAGTTCAAAACAACTAGAAACTTGGAACTGGGAGATCTCAGACTTCAGTGAGTTCAAGACAACTGGGAACTCAGAAAGCTCAGACTGGGAAAAAACGTTTTGAATGGTCATCCTACTTGGAATTCCATGTTGGGAACTCAGGCATCTTTCTGGAGCTCCGACCTGAAAAACACTGACTTCCTGATTCAACCTTGTTTTTTTTGTAGAGTTTCCAGTTGTCTTGAAAGCACCATGAATCCAGAGGATGCCAGACTTTGATGACAACATTTGCCCACGAAGGACTGCCGCACCACCTTCCTGTTCATGTGAACACAGCACAAACAGGTGAGTCCAGAAAGGCCTTGTATGCTGCTGCATAAATTATGTAATATGCCAGGGAGATATGCATACTGTTGCTAATAAAGTAATACCAAGTGTATGCTGTGTAGTAAGCTGTTAGTAGCCCATGTCCCTTACTCTAATAATTGGGTCATTTCCCCCCTCATAACTTAGCCTACTGTTCTCACTTGGTGGTGCATATGTAGCCTAAAGCCTGTTTTAGAGAAATGTCATCAACAAATATTGTAAGAATTTTCATTGTCTGCTTATGTCTGCCCTTTGTTTATCCTACGGTTCTGACTTGGTGCACAGGGAGAATACTGTAAGAACGGCCCATGTTCTTAATTCTGCCGCTGTACGTTTCAAAAGTGCTGAACAAATAGTTATATTGACTACGTTCGTCCTACTTCACACATTGTCTTTATCGAAATTACGCATTGCCTCTTAACCGCTTGTCGTCCCCTTACGCTCGTCGTCCCCTTCCGGCACAGCCAGAAGAGCACTGGCCACCCTACATAGCCTGGTTCCTCTCTAGGTTTCTTCCTAGGTTTTGGCCTTTCTAGGGAGTTTTTCCTAGCCACCGTGCTTCTACACCTGCATTGCTTGCTGTTTGGGGTTTTAGGCTGGGTTTCTGTACAGCACTTTGAGATATCAGCCGATGTACGAAGGGCTATATAAATAAATTTGATTTGATTTATGCCATCATTTGTGCTTCTCAATTGTCAGTAGAAACATCTGATTTTGCAAGTCAGCCATACCAGCTATCTGTTTTTTATAAAGGCAATAATTGAGGCTGAATGAACTGTATTGCTGCCAGGTGTAGCAGGAGTAAGGTGTTGAGCCTGCTTTTGGAACAGCTTTATGTCGGCCCTAACATTTTTGGCACCGTTATAGTGCAATTAATGTATTGTTTAGTGCTTTACTGGCATGTAGCTACATTTTTTTTTGGAGGGGGGGGGGGGGGGGGAGGAGGAGTTTACCCCACAAGTGATCTTATCATATTTCTCCAATGCCAAATCAGTGTGTCTTGTTTGCAACGAAACGGTCCCTGTTAGGAATCTGACTATGGTACTTTCTTTCAAAAGTTAGGCCTACCTTTCCACCCCAGACAGTAGGCCTACCGACGCAGATTTAACAGACTTCTACTCTTCTTTAACAACAGAAGGTCACAAGGGTTTCCCTAAAAGCTGTCTGGGTTTAAACATATTTTGTACAGAAAGTAAATAGCTTAATCAATGGAAAGTGACGGAATTAGATTACTTCTCAAGCCAATTACATTGTTTGCCTCCTCCACTATAGGAGATTGTAGCTCAGACTCTGAATGTCAAAGAAACTAAACAATGACATTCCCATATGGATCGAAGTCATGTCTTTCCAGGGTATTTTCAAGTTGTTTTTTGCATAAATCATAACGGACCAAAGTGCTGTTATAGATCACTGTATGTAATCGGATCTGTTTTATGGTAGCCATTTTCTTTTTGACATTTTCTTCAATAAAAGGTAGGCCTGTCATACCCTCTCATACCCGCTCAATTCCAGTACTGGTTTTAACTTAACAGTCCTTCACTGACTTGGAGGGAGGCTATTTAAAGAGTGCATGGTGGGTGGAGGAATTGAACGACAAATCTATGGATATAGCAGCCTATAGCCTAATTCTGTCTGTCAAACAGGTAGAGCTACCTCTTATTTCTTAAACAGAAAGGAAGAAATAGGCTCCAACACAAAGCCCTCTTGCTGTTAGTAAAGTCTAATTAAATGAAGACGGTTTAAATGAATTATTCATACTCTTTTATGCCTATTTTCAGCACTATCAGCTGTCCATCTCCAATTGATTGTGTCGTGACTGCTGCTTCAAGTTTCAGCACCACAATGTAAGTAACTAAAATCTGGATATTGTGATGTCAATAACTTGGATAAATACAGCATGGGCAAGAAACATATTGTTTTTCTTCAAATCAATTATAGTAGTAGCAAGCTATCAAAGTTGACCTCCGGTCCTCAAATGCTCTCCTTCTCAAACTGAACAGAACATAGGCTAGTCTACGCGCAAGATATTGCATTTTTTGGACGAGGCATAATTAAAAATAATTTTCTGAGGAATTCTTTGACTCTCCTCTTGAACTGCCACTGTAGGCCTACACAGCACAGCATTGGTTAGGCAGCAAAAAATAAGGTTTTGATCAGCAAGGGCAGAGCAGGCCTCAGGGTTGGAATATCCGTTGCAGTGTGTAATGCAGTCTAGTTTTATTTACGCTATCCCAGCAGCTATCTTAGAAATATAACCTTAGTCTGTGCTTCTCCCAGGATGCACTTCGTAGCCTGTATCCTATAGGCTATGAATCATTTGATTGAGACCACGCTAAATAACCTATAGGCACACTTCATATTTCACGCCCAACAGAGAATTTCCAATTACATGAACCTCCCCTGCACTAGATTTAAAAAATAGTAAACCCTCCTCTTGACTGAAATTGAAAAAGCATGACCCTCCCCTTTTTTCCTCCAGGTACCCACCCTGTACATTTTTATGCATCTCTTAGCATTACAAATGAATCGTACTAACTAAGAATGTTCTTAAGTTAAAGTTATAAACAGAAGTGATAGTAATACTATAAATGATTAACCGTTACAGAACACTTCTGAAGGGTGACAAGGCGTTTTTAGTCTGTACTCTTTCCCCACCCCCCTCTATTCCTATTTCTCTCCCTCCTCCCATAACCTCCCGTTGGTTGTACTACAGTATGGACTGACTCAGGCTCTGCCCTGGTTGTATTTCTGCCTTGTCATTGTGACTCAGCATTCTGGAGACCCAAACAGAGAAGGAAGAAGACGCAAGATGTTCACTCCCTCAATGGTTCTGTTTCAATGGATGTCAAGGACTATGCAGACCGCTATCGCATTGGTGTCTATGGAGTACCCCACTATCACCATGACAATGGTGGAAGGAGACTAGGTCTCATGACTATTGAAACAGACTTGAGCGGTGATGAGTGTGTGAAAACATCCTGAGACTAGGGAAAAAAGGGAAGAAGTAGAGAACAGCAGTAACATACTATGTAACTTACTAAGGCATTTTAAACAAATAGCTGTAATATGGTTGTTTCTTATGAATTTTGGAGGGAAAATACACCAAAAACTTTCCTGATCATTTGGCCAATATACCCCAATCACAACTCAAGTAACAATATTTTTCAATATTACTTTAAACTGTAGGTCTAATTAACAGTTTAGAAAATCACCACCAAACCCCTTGGTTTTTCACACAATAGTTTCCCGTGTGTATCAAGAATGATCCAACTCACATAGGGACATACAGCCAATTTAACACAACTGTGGGAAGCATTGTAGTCAACATGAACCAGCATCCCTTGCAAATGCTTTCGACACCCTGTAGATCGAGTCCTTGCCCCAACACATTGAGGTTGTTCTGAGGGAAAAAGGGGAGTTTGCAACTCAGTTTTAGGAAGTTCTTCTTGATGTTTTATACACTCAATGTATATATACAGTGCCGTACAAAAGTATTTCCCCCTTTCTGATATTCTCTATTTTTGCATATTTTTGATACTGAATGTTATCAGATCTTCAACCAAAACCTAATATTAGATAAAGGGAACATGAGTTTACAAATAACAAAAAATGATACTTACTTTATTTATTTAATTAACCAAGTTACGCAACACCTATTTCCCCGGTGTGACAAAGTAATTTCCCCCTTACACTCAATAACTGGTATTGCCACCTTAAGCTGCAATTACTAAAAACAAATGCCAAATACCATATCGGTCCAAATTATCAAGCAGGTGTGTTATTTAGCAATAAGCATGACAACCTATATTATGGGGTTGCATGGGGATGCCCATCTACATTTACCCCAGTGTGCTAATCATTAGCTAGATCAGTGGTTCTCAATCCTGGTCTGGGGACCCAAAGGGGTACACATTTTAGTTTTTTTGCCAAGCACTACACAGCTGATTCAAATCATCAAAGCCTTTTGATGAGTTGATAATTTGAATCAGCTGTGTAGTGCTAGGGTAAAAACAAAAATGTGCACTTGTTTGGATCCCCAGGACTAGGTTTGAGAACCAGTGAGCAAGATCATAAACTCAAAACATGATCTTGTTGCTATCAACATAGACTATTGCTGACTTGACTGTCCTAAACTTTCCACTGGTACTCAGCCAAGGATGTATATACACTGAATAATGTAGGCCTATATCTGTTACAACGGACTCCTGTTACTGCTTACCATGCTATGTTGTTGTCTTTGGTCTCTTTTTATGTAGTGTTGTCTCTCTTGTCGTGAAAGGCCTTTTGCCTTTTGTTAGGCCGTCATTGTAAATAAGAATGTGTTCTTAACCGACTTAAGGTAGCATAGTTAAATAAAGATAAAAAATAAACAAAGCACTTCTCTGCAGCTTTTGACAATATTGATCATAATCTGCTGCTGGAAAAAGCGTAAGTGTTATGGCTTTACATCCCCTGCTATATTGTGGATCTAGAGTTACCTGTCTAACAGAACACAGAGGGTGTTCTTTAATGGAATCCTCTCCAACATAATCTAGGAAGAGTCAGGCATTCCCCAGAGCAGCTGTCTAGGCCCCTTACTTTTTCAATCTTTACTCATGACTTGCACTGGTGCTGAGTGAAGCCTGTGTGTCTGTGACTCAACACTACACACATCAGCTATCAGAGCAGGTGAAATCACTGCAACACTTAAGAGCTGCAGTCATTTTCAGAATGGGTGGCAAGAAATAAGTTAGTCCTAAATACATGAATTTCAAAAACTAAAGGCATTGTATTTGGGACATAAAATAACACTAAACCCTGAACCTCAACCAAATCTTGTAATGGATAATGTGGAAATGTAGCAAGTTGAGAATAAACTTCTGAAATGGTAAAAACATATTGATACAACACTAGCTAAGATGGGGATAGATTTGTCCATAATAAAGCACTGCTCTGCCTTCTTAACAACGCTATCAACAAGGTAGGTTCTATAGGCCCTTGTTTTGTTGCACCTGGACTACTGTCCAGTCATGTGGTCAGGTGCCACAAAAAAGGACTTAGGAAAATTACAACTGGCCCAGAACTGGCCAGCACGGCTCACCCTTAAATGTACACAGAGAGCTACAAGACGTCATTTCCGGTCACAACTTGCAGACTTGTTTTCGAGTTGCTGTGTGTTTTGTTGCCAACCTGTTTTGCTACCTGACAAATTTACGGTTTTTACTTTTTAATTACCGTTTATATATATATATATTTTTTTCCTCAACTTTTTCACTCCGGACGCTTTATCTGGACACGATTCGTCAGGACCTCCAACAGCCGAAGCTAAGTAGTAACATTAACATGATGCCTTCTAATTGCAGTCGCTGTACTCGCCTTACGGCGAGGATAGCTGTGCTACAAGCCCAGCTTCAGACGCAATCGCTAGGCAAGGGTAATTTCAGTGTAGGAAAGGATGAAACCGCGTCTGTGCCACCAGTAAGTACAGATAGTAGTATAAATCCCCTGGCACAGTCCCCGCAGCCGGACAACTTTCTCACGGTTTCTGGAAGGAAATGCTGTAGGAACGCTCAACCGGTGTCGCTCATTCAGCCGACAGAAACTTTCAACCGGTTTTCCCCATTAAGCAGCGGGTCGGAGTCAGAGGCCGAGTCTTCTCTGGTCTCTACTCCTCCCGTTACGGGGTCTGAGACTCCGAAGCTTCCCACCATTAGCTCTGACAAATTGAAAACTCTAGTCATTGGCGACTCCATTACCCGCAGTATTAGACTTAAAACGAATCATCCAGCGATCATACACTGTTTACCGGGGGGCAGGGTTACCGACGTTAAGGCTAATCTGAAGATGGTGCTGGCTAAAGCTAAAACTGGCGAGTGTATAGAGATATTGTTATCCACGTCGGCACCAACGATGTTAGGATGAAACAGTCAGAGATCACCAAGCGCAACATAGCTTCTGCGTGTAAATCAGCTAGAAAGATGTGTCGGCATCGAGTAATTGTCTCTGGCCCCCTCCCAGTTAGGGGAAGTGATGAGCTCTACAGCAGAGTTTCACAACTCAATCTCTGGTTGAAAACTGTTTTCTGCCCCTCCCAAAAGATAGAATTTGTAGATAATTGGCCCTCTTTCTGGGACTCACCCACAAACAGGACCAAGCCTGACCTGCTGAGGAGTGACAGACTCCATCCTAGCTGGAGGGGTGCTCTCATTTTATCTACCAACATAGACAGGGCTCTAACTCCTCTAGCTCCACAATGAAATAGGGTGCAGGCCAGGCAGCAGGCTGTTATCCAGCCTGCCAGCATAGTGGAGTCTGCCACTAGCACAGTCAGTGTAGTCAGCTCAGCTATCACCATTGAGACCGTGTCTGTGCCTCGACCTAGGTTGGGCAAAACTAAACACGGCGGTGTTCGCCTTAGCAATCTCACTAGGATAAAGACCACCTCCATTCCTGTCATTATTGAAAGAGATCATGATACCTCACATCTGAAAATAGGGCTACTTAATGTTAGATCCCTTACTTCAAAGGCAATTATAGTCAATGAACTAATCACTGATCATAATCTTGATGTGATTGGCCTGACTGAAACATGGCTTAAGCCTGATGAATTTACTGTGTTAAATGAGGCCTCACCTCCTGGCTACACTAGTGACCATATCCCCCATGCATCCTGCAAAGGCGGAGGTGTTGCTAACATTTACGATAGCAAATTTCAATTTACAAAAAAAAAAAGACGTTTTCGTCTTTTGAGCTTCTAGTCATGAAATCTATGCAGCCTACTCAATCACTTTTTATAGCTACTGTTTACAGGCCTCCTGGGCCATATACAGCGTTCCTCACTGAGTTCCCTGAATTCCTATCGGACCTTGTAGTCATAGCGGATAATATTCTAATCTTTGGTGACTTTAATATTCACATGGAAAAGTCGACAGACCCACTCCAAAAGGCTTTCGGAGCCATCATCGACTCAGTGGGTTTTGTCCAACATGTCTCTGGACCCACTCACTGTCACAGTCATACGCTGGACCTAGTTTTGTCCCATGGAATAAATGTTGTGGATCTTAATGTTTTTCCTCATAATCCTGGACTATCGGACCACCATTTTATTACGTTTGCAACAAATAATCTGCTCAGACCCCAACCAAGGATCATCAAAAGTCGTGCTATAAATTCACAGACAACACAAAGATTCCTTGATGTCCTTCCAGATTCCCTCTGTCTACCCAAGGACGCCAGAGGACAAAAATCAGTTAACCACCTAACTGAGGAACTCAATTTAACCTTGCGCAATACCCTAGATGCAGTTGCACCCCTAAAAACTAAAAACATTTCTCATAAGAAACTAGCTCCCTGGTACACAGAAAATACGAACGATACGAAATACGAACGGAACGGAAATGGCGCCACACCAAACTGGAAGTCTTCCGACTAGCTTGGAAAGACAGTACTGTGCAGTACCGAAGAGCCCCTACTGCTGCTCGATCATCCTATTTTTCTAACTTAATTGAGGAAAATAAGAACAATCCGAAATTCCTTTTTGATACTGTCGCAAAGCTAACTAAAAAGCAGCATTCCCCAAGAGAGGATTACTTTCACTTTAGCAGTGATAAATTCATGAACTTCTGAGGAAAAGATTATGATTATTAGAAAGCAAATTACGGACTCCTCCTTTAATCTGCGTATTCCTTCAAAGCTCAGTTGTCCCGAGTCTGCACAACTCTGCCAGGACCTAGGATCAAGTGAGACGCTCAAGTGTTTTAGTACTATATCTCGACACAATGATGAAAATAATCATGGCCTCTAAACCTTCAAGCTGCATACTGGACCCTATTCCAACTAAACTACTGAAAGAGCTGCTTCCTGTGCTTGGCCCTCCTATGTTGAACATAATAAACAGCTCTCTATCCACCGGATGTGTACCAAACTCACTAAAAGTGGTAGAAATAAAGCCTCTTGAAAAAGCCAAACCTTGACCCAGAAAATATAAAAAACTATCGGCCTATATCGAATCCTCCATTCCTCTCAAATTTTAGAAAAGGCTGTTGCGCAACAACTCACTGCCTTCCTGAAGACAAACAATGTATACGAAATGCTTCAGTCTGGTTTTAGACCCCATCATAGCACTGAGACGGCACTTGTGAAGGTGGTAAATGACATTTTAATGGCATCTGTCCTTGTGCTCCTAGACCTTAGTGCTGCTTTTGATACCATCGATCACCACATTCTTTTGGAGAGATTGGAAACCCAAATTGGTCTACACGGACAAGTTCTGGCCTGGTTTAGATCTTATGTCGGAAAGATATCAGTTTGTCTCTGAATGGTTTGTCCTCTGACAAATCAACTGTACATTTCGGTGTTCCTCAAGGTTCCGTTTTAGGACCACTATTGTTTCCACTATATATTTTACCTCTTGGGGATGTTATTCGAAAACATAATGTTAACTTTCACTGCTATGCGGATGACACACAGCTGTACATTTCAATGAAACATGGTGAAGCCCCAAAATTGCCCTTGCTAGAAGCATGTGTGTTACGAATCCCTTTTGGCCCGACAGTCTAGGGGGGATGGTAATGAGACCCGTAACATCTCATGCAAATTATAGTTGTGACAAAGTGTGAACGAAATAACCACGACAACTGAAATAATACCGTCAAACTCAGGGTTTATTTATAAACACACGGTAATGGGGGGAGCAGGAAAAGGGGCTGAGCTGGACCCAAGGAAAGAAACAATAAATATGCAAAAACACCCCTAAGCTAGACTAGCCTACTTTAACAACAGCTAACTAACCAAAAATACAGTGGGTGGTCCGCCCAGTTCTAACTAGTGTATTTAACAAAGTTCACCTACGGGTAGTGTATTCCCATGGGCGACTTGTCTTGGTTTCCCCCTTTTCCCACCAGCAACAAACAAACACCATAACCAAAACAATACTCACAGGAGATGACAAAGTGATTTGGAGGTGCTCCAACAAAAGAGAGGTTTAAGACACAAAGAGAGAGAGAGAGTCGAAAAACAGAGATCTACAAACATGGCATTTACAAAGAGATTGAGCTCCTGAAATCTATGAAGAACAGAGATCTACAAACATGGCATTTACAAAGAGATTGAGCTCCAGTGCAAACAAATTATGGGGTTTTTAAACCATGGGGAAGAAACTGTGATAGGGTAGGAAACAGGAGGAGGTGTGTCTTCAGATTGATGATTGATTGTTGACTGATTGGGGAGTAATGATTTTCACCTGTGAGGGGAGAAGGAGAGAAAAGAAACACACACACACAGGATACCTGTATCCGTAACAATGTGTTTCAGACATAAGGAAGTGGATGGCTGCAAACTTTCTACTTTTAAACTCGGACAAAACAGAGATGCTTGTTCTAGGTCCCAAGAAACAAAGAGATCTTCTGTTGAATCTGACAATTAATCTTAATGGTTGTACAGTCCTCTCAAATAAAACTGTGAAGGACCTCGGCGTTACTCTGGACCCTGATCTCTCTTTTGAAGAACATATCAAGACCATTTCAAGGACAACTTTTTTCCATCTACATAACATTGCAAAAATCAGAAACTTTCTGTCCAAAAATGATGCAGAAAAATTAATCCATGCTTTTGTCACTTCTAGGTTAGACTACTGCAATGCTCCACTTTCCGGCTACCCGGATAAAGCACTAAATAAACTTCAGTTAGTGCTAAATACGGCTGCTAGAATCCTGACTAGAACCAAAAAATGTGATCATATTACTCCAGTGCTAGCCTCTCTACACAGGCATCCTGTCAAAGCAAGGGCTGATGTCAATGTTTTACTGCTAACCTACAAAGCATTACATGGGCTTGCTCCTACCTATCTCTCTGATTTGGTCCTGCCGTACATACCTACACGTACGCTACGGTCACAAGACGCAGGCCTCCTAATTGTCCCTAGAATTTCTAAGCAAACATCTGGAGGCAGGGCTTTCTCCTATAGAGCTCCATTTTTATGGAACGGTCTGCCTACCCATGTCAGAGACGCAAACTCGGTCTCAACCTTTAAGTCTCTACTGAAGACTCATCTTTTCAGTGGGTCATATGATTGAGTGTAGTCTGGCCCAGGAGTGGGAAGGTGAACGGAAAGGCTCAGGAGCAACGAACCGCCCTTGCTGTCTCTGCCTGGCCAGTTCCCCTCTTTCCACTGGGATTCTCTGCCTCTATAACCCTATTACAGGGGCTGGGTCACTGGCTTATGGGGCTCTCTCATGCCGTCCCTGGAGGGGGTGCGTCACCTGAGTGGGTTGATTCACTGATGTGGTCATCCTGTCTGGGTTAGCCCCCACCCCCTTGGGTTGTGCCGTGGCGGAGGTCTTTGTGGGCTATACTCAGCCTTGTCTCAGGATGGTAAGTTGGTGGTTGAAGATATCCCTCTAGTGGTGTGGGGGCTGTGCTTTGGCAAAGTGGGTGGGGTTATATCCTTCCTGTTTGGCCCTGTCCGGGGGTGTCCTCGGATGGGGCCACAGTGTCTCCTGACCCCTCCTGTCTCAGCCTCCAGTATTTATGCTGCAGTAGTTTATGTGTCGGGGGGCTAGGGTCAGTTTGTTATATCTGGAGTACTTCTCCTGTCCTAGTCGGTGTCCTGTGTGAATCTAAGTGTGCGTTCTCTAATTCTCTCCTTCTCTCTTTCTTTCTCTCTCTCGGAGGACCTGAGCCCTAGGACCATGCCCCAGGACTACCTGACATGACTCCTTGCTGTCCCCAGTCCACCTAGCTGTGCTGCTGCTCCAGTTTCAACTGTTCTGCCTTATTATTCGACCATGCTGGTCATTTATGAACATTTGAACATCTTGGCCATGTTCTGTTATAATCTCCACCCAGCACAGCCAGAAGAGGACTGGCCACCCCACATAGTCTGGTTCCTCTCTAGGTTTCTTCCTAGGTTTTGGCCTTTCTAGGGAGTTTTTCCTAGCCACTGTGCTTCTACACCTGCATTGCTTGCTGTTTGGGGTTTTAGGCTGGGTTTCTGTACAGCACTTTGAGATATCAGCTGATGTACGATGGGCTATATAAAATAAATTTGATTTGACATACCACCAGGTCTCTTCACAGTTCCCAAGTCCAGGACGTACTATGGGAGGTGCACAGTACTACAGAGAGCCATGACATGGCTGCTATTCCACATCAAGTAACTCATGCAAGTAGTAAAGTCATATTTAAAACCATAAAAACACAATTACATATTCACTATAGATGCACACACAGATTTGTTGTAGATATGTGGTAGAGTAGTGGCCTGAGTGGGAACCGTTAATGTTTTGTGAAATCTGTTTAATGTAAGGTTAGTTTTATTGTATAGAACTGCCTTTATTTTGCCGGACCCCATGAAGAGTAACTGCTGCCTTGACAGCAGCTAATAGGGATCCATAATTACAAATGTTGGAAAATTAAGGAATATGCAATTTAATCAGATGCCATCTAGTGGCCTTTTTGGGTACACCCGATTACAAATCTCTGGCCCCCTTGTGTGGCTTTGTGTAAAATGTTTTCAAATAGATTGACAAAGCTGTGAAACTTTACCCTAAATATAAACCAATATAGTCAATACCATACAAATGTACTCAATTTTACCATGTCAATACTTGGTTGTATAAAGAATAAAGTTCAAGAGTAATTGAAAATGCCATTGCTGATTAGACCGTTTTCATTAGGCCATCTTCCCCTTTAACCAAGTGGTCTAGCCATCTGAAACTCCTTTACTATATCTTGAACAATATTTTTCAGTTCAAGAATTAAAGTTTGGCTTGCCTGTCAATTACCAAAATGACAGCGTTCAGTAACTTATGTAAAGTAACAGTAGCGTTGCAACCATATGACAGCGCCAATAAGCCCCTTAAGAACGAGAGGCTTGTAGAATCATTCCTTTTGAGTATTCAGTTCATAGTTTGCTGTAGGGGAACTTTTGGAGATTACCAACTGAAATAAACACATTGAGTGAAGATTTGTCAGTCAGAGCCGAACTTCCCATCACTAGAGAAATGTGCCATAACCGCTGGCTAACGGTTGATTGACCTCTAGGCTGTCTAATAAACTTGTAATTTTTTTTTTTTCTACTGTGTTATTGACTTGTTAATTGTTTACTCCATGTGTAACTCTGTGTTGTCTGTTCACACTGCTATGCCTTATCTTGGCCAGGTCGCAGTTGCAAATGAGAACTTGTTCTCAACTAGCCTACCTGGTTAAATAAAGGTGAAATAAAAAAATAAAAAAAATAAACTTGTAATGCAGAGTAAAGGTCTACATCAATTGTAGGTAACAATTGCACTCCTACGGCGCTGGAGTTGACAGCTGGGTCCTTAATTGATATGGCACTATTACAAGGTACGGTAAAGGACCACCTCTGGTGAGAGGTAACATCCTTCATAAAACTCATGTTAAACTTCTATTGTTATGACCCTCAGCCACTAGTAGGTCTACAATTGTCAGTATTTACTGGTATGAAGATGCTCAGTGAAAGAGCAAAGCACCTGAATAGACTGATACAACATCCATTACTACAGGTCAACACTTAGAAAACAGCAACAAACTTCAGTGATATTTTTAATTGTTTTACAAGAAGCCTTGCCTCCAATACAGTAGTGTTGTCAACAGAAAGATCAATGTCACAGCAGTGTTGCAATTCACCAGTTTAACACTCTCCCATCCCTATAAAAGCAAAGCCAGTAGGATCTCAGAGAAGCCAGGAGTCCTGGTCTGAGGCTGGAGGCCGTAGCCTGGGGATGGAAGTGATTTAGCTCTGGCCTCCTAGGGTGTGCTTGTCAAACAGGTACTCTGCCATCTTGTTTTTGACAGCATCCATCTTGGTGAGGTTGGTGATGTGGTCTCCCAGCTTCTTAATGGCCTCCACCTGCTCATTCAGGTAATGGGTCTCCAGAAAGTCACACAGCTAAAGAGGGAAAACACAGGTCAGACAAGAGAATGACTACAGACTATTGTAAATGTAACACACAAGAGCCTGGTGGTAATGGCATAAGTGTAGATGATGAGGTGTCTATTTTTTAACGAGACAAGTCCGTTATCAAACACTTATTTACAATGGCATCCTAATGTGGAACAATAGGTTAACTGCCTTGTTCTGGGGCAGAACACATTTTTACCTTGTTGCTGGATTGAATCCCAGAGCTGACCTTTGTTAGAGGCCCAAATCTCTAGCCACTAGACAACCTGCCGCCCCTTATGCATTAGCTGCATTGTGAGCATCTGGACTATTGTGTGCGTGTGAAGAAGCAGGTCAAACAATCCTGTGTCATTAGTTATCAGAGCTACAACAACCTGATCATCTCCTGAGACAGTACCTTTATTCTATGTGATACATACATGTGATGTGTGGGTTCACCATAACTTACATGGGGGTCAACCTTGTCAGAGGCAATCTTGTGCAGGTCCAGCAGGGCCTGGTTCACATTCTTCTCCAGCTGCAGAGCACACTGCATGGCCTCCAGCCCATTGCCCCACTCATCACGTTCTGGCTTCTATACAGGACAGAGTGAACACAGAAGTGTTAATGACTACTAGCAGATGTTAAAGTTAAGATAAAGTGAACAGAGTTACACCCCTCTCACAGTTTCAGTTCAGTGGTTAGAGGCAGTATGTTTAGGACTACTCCAGGTTCTCTCGAGCAACTAAACTCCGTAGACACTTTCCTCCATGGAGGAAAAACATTCTCTATCAGTCTACAATCTAAATGTGTTTGATGCTCACCTTGATGTCCTGGAGTAAAATGCGTCCACCTCTCTTGTTCTGGAAGGAGAGAAGCTTCTCGGCGTGCTCCCGCTCCTCGTCGCTGTTCTCCTTGAAGAAATGCGCGAAGCCACGCAGAGCCACATCGTCACGGGAGAAATAGAAAGCCTGGGTGGATAAACAAAACATTGTAGTTAGAAAAAAACAAAAACATGACGGCATTCTGTTCTTGATGTGGCAACTAAGCTTAATGATAGGGATGAATCAGTCTAGTCCGTTGTCTACTTGGTAACCTGACATTTAACCTGTCAAGGAGTTGTTACGCGCTCTGACAGAGGTAGGATAGATTCACAACTACATTTGTATGCTATATCTAACTGGAGGGTCTTAATAGCCTTGCCAAGTAAAACTCAAATGTACTTCACGGAGTTGCGATTCTTGGCTATTAATTGTCTAGGACAACAGAAAAATCAAGTGGAAAAAAGCCATTTAGGACCAGGCATAATATACAGGTAGATCAACAACACGGTCATCTTGGTAAACTCCTTACCATTGAAGTGTAGGTGTAGGAGGCAAACATCTCCAAGTTGATCATCCGGTTGATGGCAGCTTCGCAATCGTGGTGATAGTTCTGGCGGATCTGAGACTCCATCTTGGCAGATTTTCTTTTATATCAAAATAAAAAGTACAAAAATAGAGTTTCTTAAACTATTTTGCTATTATAGTTCAAGTAAGTGCTATGTCATTAACCCTTAATGTTCTATAATGCGGGACGAAGGCAGAGGAGTTCCGTTCAATCACTGTTGAAGCAAGAACTTCTTCATGCGTCTTCTCAGACTTGTGAACTGGAAGGAACCTTGTTCGCTCTATTTATTGTTCCAAACGGAATGCGTCAGTGAAATCCACCCTCACAAAGCGTAGCCAATCACCTTTAGAATTTCAACAGGAACTAGGCGGGTCATTTAAAGACGAGCCCACTCATACACATGACCTAAAGCAAAGATGATTTATTATATTGACAAGAGAGCCGAGTGACCACTCTATCAATGGAAATACATGTGTTCAACGATTTAAGACAGGTAGATCAGGTGGGACCATTCTAGCCAATGAGAGGGCAGGTACGTGTGTGAACACCACGCACAAATGTACTTCATTTTTCTCAAAGTTTCCGGAATACCACATGCATCCACATATATCAGTACATTTGTAAAAACTTAAATATTACGAAACTTCTATTCGATCATAATCCTCAAGTAATTTGAAAGAAAACGGGCTTATCTCACGCGGAAAGATTTTGGGCAGAGTAAATGCTCTCGCCTTGACCTCTTCATCTCGGACTGTTATTTTTTTTCAACTTTGTTTATTACAAAGTAACATTCTATTGGAAACAACTAAAGCAGTAGTATCAGCTAAAAGCTTAAGCAATGCTACAGTGCAGGTCTAACTACAGAAGTTATTGTTGAAAAATGTGTGTGTGTTAAATCCTTAGAAGAAAATAGAAAGAATTTGAATACTCATTCTAATATTAGGCTAATTGAGAAATAGTCTACGTCTACGTTTGATTTAGGATATAAAAGGAATTGAACTTTGAGATGCAGTTCTTTAAACTTCTGTTTCATTCTCTAAGAGCACATGTTTCAATAACATATGTAGCTTAATTGTTTACCTTTTCCAGAATGCAGCCAAAAGAAAAACTGTAGGTTTTATCACACTTTTTTTTAAATATCAGCTCAATTTTCAGTATGAGGTATGGGAATACAGTAGTGGACAGAGAAAGAAAGGCTGGCTTTTGTAGAAATGGTATTTGAAGATACACCTTTCGGTTTCAAATTACATATTGAGGTTGACAAATGGTATGTCAGTTGATTACATTAGCCTAGAAATAACTACACAAAATCAGTAGCCTAACCACACATCGGTTATTAAGCTAAAACTGTGAAGTGGAAAACTTTTTTACAGCTAATGAAAATCAAAGACTACAGTAATAAAGTAACCTTCCTAACAACTTCAGTTCACATGACCTGATCTTCCACAACTGTTGACATGGTGCTTTCAGGGTGCTGGGTTATTGCTCAATACAGCCATGTAGTTGCAAAATCATTGGTATTCATAAGAACTAGAGCTGTGTTCGAATGCTCATACTAACCACACTAACCATACTACTTGTGATGTAAGTGGAGTATGTAGTATGGTTATTGGTCATAGAATGGATATAGTTAGCACGCCAAAAGTTCCCAGATGTCATACTAAATTAGACAAAATACGAAGTATATAAGCAGTGGACATTATTTCCGTGCTTTCAGGGCCCATAATGCAATTCTTCAGAAAACGGGCATGGCAACACAAGTTTTCAGATTTTAAGAAAAGGGCGGAAAATATGCAGCCGAAGTCAGATGAGAGCAGATACAATTTCATTGCTTTAACTAATTATGACAAATGTTAAGAAAATGTTCAGCGATGTAATGAATTTTCAAATAAGTTGCATTACAATTCTTTAGCTACGCTATCCTTATGAACCGCATAGCATATCATTGCAGTAGTATGTACCTTTATGTTAGCTAAATACCTAACATACATTTAGTTGGCTATTAAGACATCAGGCTTTGATAAGTGGTATAGTCATTGTGCGTTCGCAATGGACATTGTTAATTCACTCTGGCTATCTACTTCGATTTCAGAGCACTCTCATCTGAGAGTAATTCAATTAAAAGAGTAATTCAATTGTTGCCAGCACCACAGTTACAGTCAACAATGCTCTGGATAACATGAAAACAGCCTAACCAGCTCTGCCAGGGCGAGTAAAATGGTCAGAGTGAGGTGTTCTCTCATTTGTGTCTGGAAATAACTAGCAAGCTAGCCAAAGTTAACCAGTTAGCTTGGGTGCTTGAATGAGGTCAGAACGCTCGAGTCAACCCAACTCCTCGGCCAGAGATCTGACAACGCTCTGAATTTAAGAAGTCCCAGAGCGTACTCTGGCACTCTGACACTCCAGATTAAATTTACAGACACATCCGAAATCGTATGATGTCTAGCTAGTAATTAGTTATGCTAACAAGCTAACAAGAGGTTGCATAGCAACAGCATCAGCTTCCGGTAGACAGTCGAAGCGCTAGTACGCTCAACTAAAAGTTTACAGTTCTTTTACAGTATATTCAAATGTAACCTTTATTTAACTAGGCAAGTCATTTAAGAACAAATTCTTATTTTCAATGACGGCCTGCTCCAGCCAAACCCGGACGACACTGGGCCCAATCATACCTCAATTACAGCAGTACTATAGTGACGCCGCTTGCACTGAGATGCAGTGCCTTAGACCGCTGCGCCATTCGGGAGCCCTGTGAGCTAATAGTATATAGTATGCAGTATGTACTCATTAAGTATGTAGTATACAGCATGTTAGTATGGGTATTCGAACACAGCTGAGGTCTTCTGGGGCAGTTTGCATCAAGCCTCTCAGAGCAAGAATGCCGGTTTAGGATCAGTTTTGCCTTTTAGATCACATTGAATAACATTACATTGATGGGGAAGCTCCTCCCCCCAGCTTCCACTGATTTATACAGACCCTGGTCTTTCCTGGCCTAGTATGTATGGTATTGCCTCTACTCCAATTGTTTTAGAACAGGGCCCCCTTTTTCCTCAAATGTAAGCCAAAACAGGCTCTATCTATCAGTTTGTCATAGCTACTATCTAGGTTCATTGTTTGTTGAAAAATTATGAAGCTGCTTCAAATGTGGGTAAGGGTCTTCAACATAGATAATCCTTGAAGTATGTGCCCTGCTTTCTGTTACTTTGATCAACTGTTCTAGGCTGAACCTCACTTTATAGCGTAATGCTTTCATTATGAGTGGAAACAAAGTTTTGGAGACAATGAGACGAAGCCTCTTCAGACTGTTGGAAGTGGCAGTAGACTCATGCTTAAACCGGTGTTACAACAAGGGCTGTGACATACTTGGCATTCCTTATTTTTTTTGCGAAAAGGGAAATCAGTTTTTGACTAAATTATGTGTCATGCCTAAAGTATAAGTTTGGGTGAGCATATAACGTGAACGTCTAGCATCCCAAAAGTTGCTTGTAACTCATCACGGACAACTTCAGCTTTTTTGCTAATTAGCAACTTTGCAACTATTTACTACTTTTTAGCTACTTTGCAACTACTTAGCATGTTAGCTAACCCTTCCCCTAACCCTAACCGTAACCCTTTAACCTAACTCCTAACCTTATCTTAGCCCTAAAGTAACCTTAACCCTTAACCCCTAGCCTAACTAACTTTAGCCACCTAGCTAACGTTAGCACCTAGCCACCGAGCTAAAGTTAGCCACAACAAATTGGAATTCGTAACATATCATATGTTTAGCAAATCGTAACATATTATAAAAATTGCAATTCGTAACATATTGTACGAATTACCATTAGTTTATTATAATACCAATTTGATGATGGATATCCACAAATTAATACATACCATACAAAATATATCATACTAATTGGAGTATTCCCGAATATACTTTTACTATGTTACGTCTACTCTTCCAGTTTGTTCTAAGTGACCATATTTTAGCAGAAGAGCAAACAGGATTAAAATTGAAATAGTAAAATAATTGTCTTAATTTCTCTATGCAAATCTCTTCTGTAATGTTCAACCCCGAGAACCTGTGTAAAGTTGTTAAAGTCATGACCGGGTCCATCATGTGACCAGCCGCACAAAGTTATAAACAGTAAGTTATACTTTAAATGGTTAACCATTACATAACTATTTCTATTGAAGTTCTGAAGGGTGACACAGTGTTTTTAGTCTGTAATCTTTCCCCCTCATCCTCACTCCCTATTGCTCCCTCCCACTATTTTTTACCAGGGGCGCAACATTGGTTTTAGTTGTGGGGGGGACATATATATATTTATATTTTGGATGGGTTGAATAAACACTGCAAACAGCCTTCCCGACTGCTCGGAGAGATCCGCATGGTCCAAAAGCACACCGTTGCCTCGTTTTGTATCACATTCCAATGATAAAACTGGGGAGGGGACAAAAATGCATGTCCCCCCTGTCCCCAGGGAAATTTGTGCCACTTCTTATTCCTGTCATAAACTCCTGTTGGTTCTACTACAGTATGGACTGACTCAGGCTCTGCCCTGAATGTATTTCTGCCTTGTCATTGTGACTCAGCATTCTGGAGTCTCAAGCATAGATGGAAGAGGAAGCAAGACAGCCCACTCCTTCTTTTCCCCCAATGGAAGTCAATTAACTAAGCAGACCACTATCGCATTGTTGTCTGCTTAAGGAGCCCCTTCCTTAAGCAGACAGTGGTAAACGACCTGAGTTTAACTATCTTCATTTATCAACCATCATTGGTCTTGAGGTAGTTCTGTTCTGTTATCACAGTGACAATGGTGGAAGAAGGCAGAGTTTTGTGACTGCAGAAACAGACATGAGGGGTGATGAATGGGCGAAGACCGACTGATACCAGATTTGAAGAAAAGGAAAAAGGGAAGAAGGAGAGAACAGCAGGAACATATACTATACTATGTAACTTGCATATCCTGTGTAACTTACTAAGGCATTTTTAAACAAATAGCCGTGAATGGTTGTTTCTGGTGAATTGAAGGGAAAATACAACAAATTTCCAGAAAATGTTGTCAATTTAGTCAATCAGAACTCAAATACCAATATTTTCTGTATTACTTTAAACTGTTGGTCTAACTATAACAGTTCAGAAAGTCACCAATGTCAAAACCCATTATTCTATTTATGTTCCCTTCACCATGTTTGGGTAGTACATGGTCTGGAGATTACTAATTTCTTTATATATATTAGTATTTTCTCTCTCTTTATTGAGATATCAAGTTATGAATGAGAGGGGGGGACAGAAAGTTAGAGGAATACAGATAGGAAGCATAGGCAGGGTTTGAATCCATGCAGCAAAGGGTCATGTGTGGTCCAGAGTCAGCAGCATTACCACTAGACCAGAATATGTCACAAAATGTCTAATACTCTATTAACTTAATAGGAGTCGAGGCACTCAATGTCAATAAGCTGCTGACTTGATTACACACTTTAATTGCACTATCAATTAATTAAAAAGTATTCATACATGCGTACATACGTAAATACATACATACATGGTTGTAAAGGAAATCATGTCCAGTCCTAATAAGCTGAAGATTCTATAATGAATCAAATTAAACAGGTATTGTGTTAGTCTAGCTGAAAACAGAGAGGCTGATTACTTTGTTGTAGTGAAAGTGAACTGGGATAGAAATACATTATCAATCCAATTAAAGTGAGTGTCGAGATGCCAACTTTGGACCAACTACCTTATGTGTAAAGGCCTGGATAGGCCTATGGCTCAGAATATGGAATATAATGTGAATGGTGGGCTACTCTCTCAAGTATTAATTCAAAAATGCAAATATGCAACTATAGGTTGTGGGCGGAAGCCGGAAAAACGTGAAGTTGATCGATCCCCATCGAGGGGGGAGCAGATTTTTTTGTATATGACAGTAAAACATTCTTATAATAACTATAACATTTGTTGGCACCTTCAATTCTTGCACATTTTCTCATAAAAGGTGTAGTTTAACACTGCTTCTATCTACATTGTAAACACAGCCTCAAACAAGGTTTGAAAACTCAAATTGCTTGCTGTAGGTGTTTGATGAACTCCCAAAGACTGAAATAAGAAAATGTGACATTTAAAAAAAATCATGTTTTGGCCTAGCTGCAGGCTTAAAGAAACATTCAATCACATACTTTCATTAGAAAGTCAAATAAAGGCGTGTAGATTGAAAGATGTGTGTGTCATGTATGCTAGAATGGAGGTTTAAAAACAAAGCTGAATATGCAAATGATCCAACACAGCATATCCTACACACATACTGTAGCATACCTTGCATTACAATGTCCTCTGTAAAACAACTGGGAAAAATGTATACAATTTGGTCTGCAATAAGAGAACCAGAGTTTGATTTCTAAACCAGAGAACAACAGAATTATATTCACTGCATGTTACAATAGTAAAACAATCTCTTTGTCACCTCGTCACACTGATTCTATATTGAATTTAGTCTTCGAGATGGTCTAGCGAGCATGTGTATCTGTGGTTGGTGCTCTTCAACTCTAAAATGCACTATACCCCTCAAACTCAACTCTGGACCTAGAAGCCCGTTCCATTGTTCCCCTCTTGTCAGGGACTGATTTAGACCTGGGACACCAGGTGTGTGCAATTAATTATCAGTTAGAACAGAAAACCAGCAGACTCCGGATCTCGTAGGGTAAATCTAATACTCCTGCATTAGATTGTGTAAGGCAAAACCTGCAAAGAAAAGGCAACAGGCAAATGCACAAACACCAGAGAAAACTAAGAAATATATTTTTATTTTCTATCTACCTGCATTTTCTCTGGTATTTCTAGAACCACCTGCAACTGGACACGTATAAGATAACTGGTTTCCAGAATTGGGAACGAAGAGAGTACAGCCAATACCAGGTTAGTTGTAGAATCTATTGCAGTGTTTTGATTAGGCAAAGCCTGTAATATCCAGAAATGCTGGATAACAACATTCTTTGGTTATATCATATCTAGCTACAATCTATGGATTTTTTTCCAATGAGGCAGAGAGAAAAATGTTGCTGTTTTAGAGCTCAGGGATTCTTAAAAGATGGGACAATCAACTTTTTTTCTACAAATACTTGTCATAATATTAACAAAATGTGAAGTTTATATTTTGACGGAGCAAAGTATCAGCTATCTCAGTAAAAGGCACTTGACAGCCCACTTGGAGTTTGCCAAAAGGCACCTCAAGGACTCTTAGACCATGAGAGGCAAGATTATCTGGTCTGATGAAACCAAGAATGAACTCTGGCCTGAATGCCAAGCGTCACATCTGGAGGAAACCTGGCACCATCCCTACGGTGAAGCATGGTGGTGGCAGCATCATGCTATGGGGATGTTTTTCAGTGGCAGGGATTGGGACACTAGTCAGGGTCGAGGGAAAGCTGAACAGAGCAGAATTAAAGAGAAATCCTTGATGAAAACCTGCTCCAGAGAGCTCAAGACCTCAGATTGGGCGACGGTTCACCTTCCAACAGGACAACGAACTTAAGCAAACCTCCCAAATACAGGTTTGCAAAGCTTGTAGCGTTACACCCAAGAAGACTTGAGGCTGTAATCGCTGTCAAAGGTCCTTCAGCAAAGTATTGAGTAAAGGGTCTGAATATCAGTGGTTGAAAAAGTACCCAATTGTTATACTTTAGTACAAGTAAAGATACCGTAATAGAAAATGACTCAAGTTAAAGTGAAACTCACCCAGTAAAATCCCACTTGAGTAAAAGTCAAAAAGTATTTTTTTTAAATACACTTAACCCTTGTGTAGTCTTAACATTCTGTATACTCCCCTAGTCCTAAGGTTAAACAATGCCCCGCCTTCACTAAACCCCTAAAATAAAGCAGGTTAATTGTATTTTAAACCCCAAATCTATTTTGCATGAAGTAGCAACCTATCATGCGTCACAAACTTTGTGAATATCTGGGGTTTCCCTCTTCACAATACAGAAAGACTGCATTTAATCAGTTGACACAAGCACTGTAGAGGCTGTTGTGCGGGGGAGGTGCTCCCTTCTTTGAATGTGTGGGTTACAAGTGCATTTCCCAGCTGCTCCAGGAACACCCTCCTCTTGTTCTGCTTATCAGGCATCTAAGTAGGGTTGATCTTGTTCCATATCACGAAGGCAAACTTTGATGAGAAGGCCTTTCTCTCCCTTGTAGCGAGGAGTGCAGGCTTGTTCTTTATAACTGTGCCAACCATGGTGCTCTTCCTCTTCAGGAGCTGCTGGCGGAGTTCATAAGAGGTGAAGAAATTGTCACACGTGACATTGTGCCCCCTCAGTCCATCTGTCACATCAAGCACAACCCCCATCCCCTGGTTCTTCTCTGGGCCCCCACCGGTCGGCTTCCTGTGTAGACTTGCATCTTCCAAGCGTAGCTGGATTGTGCGTCACAGGCCACCCATATCTTGATGCCATACTTTGCTGGCTTGCTGGGAATATACTGCCGGAAAGGACAGCAACCTTTTGACAAAAGAGATTACTATCAGTAATAAGTATCAGTGTCACAGAAAACCACGACATAAATCAATGATATTACAGGTATGGAGGAAACTCCACCCACTTCTCCCAGACCTCTCTTATGGCCGCCAGTTTGTCTCCCATACGTCTTGCAGGTCTTTTCTCATGGTTATCAAATCGTAGCATTCTTGAGAAAGTGTGAAAGACTTTCAGTGGCATCGTGGCATTGAAAATCGCCCTTCCACTCTCTGCATCCCAGAGACTATATGTAGCTTCGTCTCGGGACCTATACACACCAGCTAAGATTAGCAGCCCTATTTAGGCACACAGATCAATCTCATCCATCCTTTTCCAGTTGTCTCCATATTTACGGAAACCCTCCAAATTTGTCATCTCCAGGATGATTTTTTTCGATGGCTGGTGTGATGAACATGTAGAATGTTGAGGCGATGTCCTGGGCATGGGCAACTGCATGTCTAGTGGGCCCTGGGGTCGTCCTTATGACATTTTGTGCTGCCATCCTGCCCTGGTTGTCATATGGTGACAAGGACCATGTTATTTTGCTATTCTTTGATAAAAATGTCTCTCTTTCAGCTTGGGGGATTTCTTCATCTGAAGATGATGCATCGTGCTCTGGGTTGTATTCTTCCCCATTTCCTTCTTCAGATAAAAAAAAAGAAAGTTTTAATTTTGTCTGAGTTCAATAAGTAGCAGACATAATCTCAATTTCTCATTGTGTGTGTGTGTCTTTGTGGTTTATGTGGTGTGTAAATGGTTGTAAAACTGCCGGGTCAAAAATGACCCTAAGACAATCTTTGTACCCTGGTGGTGTACAGCTTTCATGGAAATATTTTTATTTATTTACGGATGTTGCAACCCTCAGACATTCTTTACAAATGAAGCATGTATTTAGTGCGTCATCAGATCAGAGGAAGTACAGATGACAGGTGATGTTCTTTTTGATAATTGTGTGAATTAGACCATTTTCCTCTCTTGCTAAGCATTCAAAGTGTAACGAGTACTTTTGGGTATATATGGAGTAAAAAGTATATATCATTTTGTTTAGGAATGTAGTGAAGTAAAAGTATAAAGTCGTCAAAAATATAAATAGTAAAGTACAGATAAGTCGTACTTTCAAGTATTTTTACTTAAGTACTTTACATCACTGCTGAATACTTAAGTAAATGTGATATTTCAATGTTTAATTTTTGAATACATTTGCTAACATTTCTTAACCTGTTTTTGCTTTGTCATTATGGGACATTGTGTGTAGATTGATGGGGGAAAAAACTATAATACATTTTAGAATAAGGCTGTAACGTAACAAAATGTGGAAAAAGTCAAGGGGTCTGAATACTTTCCGAATACACTATATGATTTTATATATATATATATATTTTTCATGTTTAGCTTTGTTTGAGCCTCACCTGTTTTGCATGTTATTGTGACAATACGTGTCACATATCAGTTTGCAAACAATGTACAAAAAATAAAATAAAAATAATTACGTTAATAAAACCACATACAAACATTGTCTCTTTTTTTGCTTTCTTGAGTAAGGCACCTCCAAAATGCAGGTGTTTCCACCTAGCTCAGTGCTTTCTGTGGTGGTGGTGGGGCAGCAAGAATATACAGAGCGTAGGGATTGGTAATGTTCTCTACTTGCGCCATGATTGGCTCAGTGTTCTGACACTCACGGGGACACTACGTCAAAGAAAAATGTATGGGGAAAGCTCGGAAATTCAACCCCCTTGGGTGCTGCCATGTAGTTACATAAGAAGTGCCCATCTAAGATAAAAATGATGTCAAATCATGTTATATCTACCGTAGCTTTGATTGGACTGATCATGTCAACATCAAACTTTCAAAATCTTAGTTAGCAAGCTAGCGGTCATCATCATGAATTAAGTTGACAATCTACTGGCAAATCCTTTTCATTCCTTGTCAAATGAAGGGAATTCTGAAGAGAAATTATAGATAAAACGTATCGGTGCTAATCGGCCATTGGACATAAACCTTGCACATCAAATTGGTAATCACAAATTCAACAATGAGTGGTTTGGAAGGAATCAGTGGCTGACTGCAAGCATTGCAAAGCAATCACTAGACTACTGTTCAGTGGAGTTGGTTTGTGGTCCAAGTCTGGGGTTAAGGTTCACTTTTCTAAGCTTAAAAGGATAAACATTCAACATTGGCCATGCCAATGGCTGAGTTCAAAACAACTAGAAACTTGGAACTGGGAGATCTCAGACTTCAGTGAGTTCAAGACAACTGGGAACTCAGAAAGCTCAGACTGGGAAAAAACGTTTTGAATGGTCATCCTACTTGGAATTCCATGTTGGGAACTCAGGCATCTTTCTGGAGCTCCGACCTGAAAAACACTGACTTCCTGATTCAACCTTGTTTTTTTTGTAGAGTTTCCAGTTGTCTTGAAAGCACCATGAATTCAGAGGATGCCAGACTTTGATGACAAAATTTGCCCACGAAGGACTGCCTTCCTGTCCTTCCTGTTCATGTGAACACAGCACAAACAGGTGAGTCCAGAAAGGCCTTGTATGCTGCTGCATAAATTATGTAATATGCCAGGGAGATATGCACACTGTAGTTAATCAAGTAATACCAAGTGTATGCTGTGTAGTAAGCTGTTAGTAGCCCATGTCCCTTACTCTAATAATTGGATCCTTTTCCCCCTCATAACTTAGCCTACTGTTCTCACTTGGTGGTGCACATGTAGCCTAAAGCCTGTTTTAGAGAAATGTCATCAACAAATATTGTAAGAGCTTTCATTGTCTGCTTATATGCCCCCTTTGTTTATCCTACGGTTCTGACTTGGTGCACAGGGAAAATACTGTAAGAACGGCCCATGTTCTTAATTCTGCCGCTGTACGTTTCAAAAGTGCTGAACAAATAGTTATATTGACTACGTTCGTTCTACTTCACACATTAATGTCTTTATCGAAATTACGCATTGTCTCTTAACCGCTCGTCGTCCCCTTATGCCATCATTTGTGCTTCTCAATTGTCAGTAGAAACATCTGATTTGGCAAGTCAGCCATACCAGCTATCTGTTTTTTATAAAGGCAATAATTGAGGCTGAATGAACTGTATTGCTGCCAGGTGTAGCTGGAGTAAGGTGTTGAGCCTGCTTTTGGAACAGCTTTATGTCGGCCCTAACATTTTTGGCACCGTTATAGTGCAATTCATGTATTGTTTAGTGCTTTGCTGGCATGCAGCTACATTTTTTGGGGGGGGGGGGGGGAGTTTACCCCACAAGTGATCTTATAATATTTCTCCAATGCCAAATCAGTGTGTCTTGTTTGCAACGAAACGGTCCCTGTTAGGAATCTGACTATGGTACTTTCTTTCAAAAGTTAGGCCTACCTTTCAGTAGGCCAACCGACGCAGATTTAACAGACTTCTACTCTTCTTTAACAACAGAAGGTCACAAGGGTTTCCCTAAAAGCTGTCTGGGTTTAAACATATTTTGTACAGAAAGTAAATAGCTTAATCAATGGAAAGTGACAGAATTAGATTACTTCTCAAGCCAATTACATTGTTTGCCTCCTCCAATATAGGAGATTGTAGCTCAGACTCTGAATGTCAAAGAAACTAAACAATGACATTCCCATATGGATCGAAATCATGTCTTTCCAGGGTATTTTCAAGTTGTTTTTTACATAAAGCATAACGGACCAAAGTGCTGTTATAGATCACTGTATGTAATCGGATCTGTTTTATGGTAGCCATTTTCTTTTTGAAATTTTCTTCAATAAAAGGTAGGCCTATGTCATACCCTCTCATACCCGCTCAATTCCAGTACTGGTTTTAACTTAACAGTCCTTCACTGACTTGGAGGGAGGCTATTTAAAGAGTGCATAGTGGGTGGAGGAATTGAACGACAAATCTATGGATATAGCAGCCTATAGCCCAATTCTGTCTGTCAAACAGGTAGAGCTACCTCTTATTTCTTAAACAGAAAGGAAGAAATAGGCTCCAACACAAAGCCCTCTTGCTGTTAGTAAAGTCTAATTAAATGAAGATGGTTTAAATGAATTATTCCTACTCTTATTTGCCAATTTTCAGCACTATCAGCTGTCCATTTCCAATTGATTGTGCCGCGACTGCTGCTTCAAGTTTCAGCACCGCAATGTAAGTAACTAAAATCTGGCTTGTTGTGATGTCAATAACTTGGATAAATTCATCATGGGCAAGAAACATATTGTTTTTCTTAAAAACAATTATAGTAGTAGCAAGCTATCAAAGTTGACCTCCGTTCCTCAAATGCTCTCCTTCTCAAACTGAACAGAACATAGGCTACAGGCTAGTCTACGCGCAAGATATTGCATTTTTTGGACAAGGCCCTAATCAAAAATTAATTTCTGAGGAATTCTTTGACTCTCCTCCTGAACTGCCACTGTAGGCCTACACAACACAGCATTGGTTAGGCAGCAAAAAATAAGGTTTTGATCAGCAAGGGCAGAGCAGGCCTCAGGGTTGGAATATCCGTTGCAGTGTGTAATGCAGTCTAGTTTTATTTACGCTATCCCAGCAGCTATCTTAGAAATATAACTTTACACATTGCTTCTCTGAGGATGCACTTCGTAGCCTGTAGCCTATAGGCTATGAACCATTTAATTGAGACCACGCTAAATAACCTATAGGCACACTTCATATTTCACACCCAGCAGAGAATCAGGTGGAATCGGGCATCGATATGTAGCCTAATAAGCAACTAATTCTAAAACACTGAGAAATATTGAAATTTCATCAATTACAAATTACATGACCCTCCCCTGGACTAGATTTTAAAAATAGTAAACTCTCCCCTTGACTGAAATTGAAAAAGCATGACCCTCCCATACTTTCCTCCAGGTACCCACCCTCTGCATTTCTATCCATCTCTTAGCATTACAATTTTATCGTTCAAACTAAGAATGTTCTTAAGTTAAAGTTATAAACAGAAGTGATAGTAATACTATAAATGATTAACCATTACAGAACTCTTCTGAAGGGTGACACAGCGTTTTTAGTCTGTACTCTTTCCCCCTCCCCTCTATTCCTATTTCTCTCCCTCCTTCCCACTCTTTCTCCTGTCATAACCTCCCGTTGGTTGTACTACAGCATGGACTGACTCAGGCTCTGCCCTGGCTGTATTTCTGCCTTGTCATTGTGACTCAGCATTCTGGAGTCTCAAGCAGAGACAAAAGAGGAAGCAAGATGTTCCACTCCCTCAATGGTTCTGCTTCAATGGATGTCAAGGACTAAGCGGACCGCTATTGCATTGGTGTCTATGGAGGACCCCCCCCCCCCCCCGCCCATATCCACCATCTTTACCCTGAAAGCCATTCTTTTCCGCTATCACCGTGACAATGGTGGAAGGAGACTAGGTCTCATGACCATGGAAACAGACTTGAGCGGTGATGAGTGGGCGAAAACGTGTTGAGACCAGGAAAAAAAGGGAAGAAGCAGAGAACAGTAGTAACATAAACCTTGTAACTTACTGAGGCATTTTTAATTAAACAAATAGCTGTAATATGGTTGTTTCTGATGAACGTTGGAGTGAAAATACACCAACAACTTTCCTGATCATTTGGCCAATATACCCCAATCACAACTCACATAACAATATTTTTCAATATTACTTTAAACTGTTGGTTTAACTAACAGTTTAGAAAATCACCACCAAACCCCTTAGTTTTTCGCACTCAATAGTTTCCTGTGTGTATCAAGAATGATCCACCTCATATAGGGACATCCAGCCAATTTAACACAACTGCGGGAAGCATTGGATTCAACATGGGCCAGCATCCCTGTAGAATGTTTCGACACCTTGTAGAGTCCTTGTCCCAACAAATTGAGGATGTTCTGAGGGAAAAAGGGGCATTTGCAACTCAACATCAGGAAGTTGTTCTAAATGTTTTATACACTCAGTGTACATATACAGTGCCGTACAACAGTATTTTCCGCCATTCTGATTTTCCCTATTTTTTGCATTTCCAGGTCCTGAGGCATCAAAGCATCCCCAAACAATCACACTACCACCACCATGCTTGACCGTTGGTATGAGGTTCTTACTGTGGAATGCAGTGTTTGGTTTTCGCCAGACATAATGGGACCCATCCGTTGTATAGGAAATCATGTCCAGTCCTAATAGGCTGAAGATTCTGTTATGAATAAAAGTATTGTGTTGGTCTAACCTGGAAACAGAGATTCTAATTACTTTGGACTTTTCAGACACATTTTATTACTACAAATTGAATGAAAATAAAAGTATCCTGACACCATCTAAAATATAATTTTCTCTTCTAGAAATGAGCCCAATACCATCTCAGTCCATATTATCAGGCAAGTGTGTTATTTAGCAATAAGCATGAGAACCTGTTGCATGGGGTTGCCCATCTACATTTACCCCAGTGTGCTAATCATTAGCTAGATCATGAACTCAAAACATTATCTTGTTGTCCCTAACTTTCCTCTGGTACTCAGCCAAGGATGTATAAACACTGAATAATGTAAGCCTATCTGTTACAACATAATTATGTTACTGCCTACCATGTTGTTATGTTGTTTTCTCTTTATGTAGTGTTGTGTTTCTCGTCGTTGTGTGTGTTTTGTCAAATATTTGTATTTCATTTAGCCCCCGTCCCTGCCGGAGACCTTTTGCCTTTTGGTAGTCCGTCATTGTAAATAAGAATTTGTTCTTAACTGGCTTGACTAGTCAAATGAAGGCTGAACAAAAAATTCAAATAAATAAAATAAAATACATTTAGCCCTCTGAAGGCGATTACCATTTTTCAATTGGTTGTTCAGAACAGTACAGAACAGAACAGTCCATTGAATTCAATGCTGCCCACTGTTCCATCTTACAGAACGAAACCATTACGTTTCTGCTAATACTTTGCAATATCAGGGTGCGATTGACCAATAGAAGCTCTCTATAGTTTCCAACCCCTACTGGAATGGCTGTTGAAACCTAACCTGCTGTCAGCTTGCTAACAAACACTTGGCAAGCCATTCTGGGCAATGCTAGCATGGCTAAGCGATGCATTGCTGTATACATATACCCCCTGTAACGCCTAAACCAAGCTGTTTCTAAAAACTCAGGATTTAAAATGGTGCAGTTCACTTATTTTTAAGAGCAGAATTTTTTTAAAGATTAATGGGAAGCTGGGATCTTCCTCTTAACAGTGGCCATCAAAGCTGCTTTCAACGTGTGTTTCTCCCCTGGTTGCATTAAGAATTGTTGTGAAACGACTTCGCACAAGGGCCTCAGGTGGTATTTGTAGGATTTGGGATGTCAATTTGTATCCCTCCATTTAGTATGTTACAGTGCATTCGTTAAAAAAATCAGAGCCCTTGACTTTTTCCACAATTTGTTGCAACCTTATTCTAAAATAGATACAACACATTTTTCCCCTCATAAATCTACACCCAATACGACCTAATGACAAAGTGAAAACAGGTTTTCAGACATTTTTGCAAAAACGAGAAATACCTTATTTACATAAAGAGCCATTGCTATGAGACTCAAAATAAATTGAGATCAGGTGCATCCTGTTTCCATTGATCATCCTTGAGATATTTCTACAACTTGATTGGAGTCCACCTGTGGTACATTCAAGATTGGACGTGATTTGGAAAGGCACACACACCTGTCTATATAAGGTCCCACAGTTGCCAGTGCATGTCAGAGCAAAAAAAACAAGCCATGAGGTCCAAGGAATTGTTCGTCGAGCTCCGAGACAGGATTTTGTTGAGGCACAGATCTAGGGAAGTGTACCAAAAAATGTCTGCAGCATTGAAGGTCCCCAAGAATACAGTGGCCTCCATCATTCAAAAATGGAACCCTAACCCTAACTGAGCAATCGGAGAAGATGGGCTTTGGTTCAGGAGGTGACCAAGAACCCGACGATCACTCTGACAGAGCTCTAGAGTTCCTCTGTGTAGACGGGGGAACCTTCCAGAAGTACAACCATCTCTCCAGCACGCCACCAATCAGGCCTTTATGATAGAGTGGCCAGATTGAAGACACTCCTCAGTAAAAGGCACATGACAGCACACTTTACCAAAAGGAATCTAAAGACTCTCAGACCATGAGAAATAAGATTCTCTAGTCTGATGAAACCAAGACTGAACTCTTTGCTCTTTTTGTATTAATTTTTTATTTATTATTTATTGAATATTCGAAACATACAATATACTTGCAGTGAAGCCGCTCAATAACTACATCATACCAGTCATCCAACAGATTCCCATTCAGAGCGACACACAGAAGCATCCAGGATCAATGACCTGCTCAAGGGCATGTTGACCGATCTACCACCAGGCCAAAAAACGTTAACCTGAACCCTCCAAGATCCCCCCCACAGTTCCCCAATAGCTGTCCCTCAAACATTCCCACTGCCCCCCCCCCCCCCCCCCCCCCCTCAGGAAGAAAAAATAAAATAAAAAATACATTTAATTCCAATCCCCACCCCAAATAACCCCCCAATACACCAACAACCAAGAGAATGAACTAAGGACAAAAGGAAAAGACAGAAGAAAACAGCAAACGAAAAATATATAATAAATAAATGTAAAAGAAAGGACATCAAGGACAACTAAAATCATAACAGCAATGCCAACTGTATATGTTTGTGTGCATGTCTGGCACTATTAAATGTATGTGTGTTCTTGTTTGTGTTGATTTGAATGAGAGTGTGTGGAAATGCATGTGAACAAACACCTGCACTCCATCAGCCTCAGGCAAACCGGCATTAGTTGTAAAACACTGCCACTTAGTGTCATTCAAATGTACTGAATGCCTGAATGACACGTGTCACGTCTGGAGCAAACCTGGAACCATCCCTACGGTGAATCATGGTGATGGCAGCATCATGCTGTGGGGATGTTTTTCAGTGGCAGGGACTTGGAGACTAGTAAGGATCGAGGGAAAGATGAATGGAGAAAAGTACAGAGAGATCCTTGATGATAACCTGCTCCAGAGCATTCAGGACCTCAGACTGGGGCAAAGATTCACCTTCCAAAAGGACAATGACCCTAAGCACACAGCCAAGACAACGCAGGAGTAGCTTCAGAACAAGTCTCTGAACGTCCTTGAGTGGCCCAGCCAGAGCCCGAACATGAACCTGATCGAACATCTCCGGAGAGACCTGGAAATAGCTGTGTAGCTCCCCATCCAACCTGACAAAGCTTGAGAGGATCTGCAGAGAAGAAAGGGACAAATACAGCTGTGTAAAACTTGTACCCAAGACCCCTCGAGGCTGTAATCCCTGCCAAAGGCTCTTCAACAAAGTTCTGAGTAAAGGGTCTGAATACTTATGTAAATGTGACATTTCCAGATTTTTTTTCATAATAGAGATTTTTTTAAATGTCTGAAAGCCTGTTTTTGCTGTGTCATTATGGGGTATTGTGTGTAGACTGATGAGGGGGAAAAATATATAAATCAGTTTTAGAACAAGGCTTTAACGTCACAAAATGTGGAAAAAGTCAATGGGTCTGAATACTTTCTGAATGCACTGTATATGACCATTAAGGCCAGATCGTTCTTCAAGATGTTCAGATGTTCATAGGTGACCAGCAGGGTCAAATAATAATCACAGTGGTTATAGAGGATGCAACTATTCAGCACTTCAGGAGTAAATGTCAGTTGGCTTTTCATAGAAACGAAACGACAGGTCCCGGGATAAGGTAGCATGTCTGGTGAACAGGTCAGGGTTCCATAGCTGCAGGCAGAACAACAGAAACTGGAACAGCAGCAGGTGGACCAGGTGGACTGGGGAGTCTTCAGGCCAGGTAGTTCTGATGCATGGTCGTAGGGCTTAGGCACAATGGGGGGGTGGTTGGCATTCCAGGTGAAGCTGGTTGAGAGAATGCCAAGAGTGTGCAAAGTTGTCATCAAGGCAAAGCATGGCTACTTTGAAGAATCTAAAATATATTTTGATTTGTTTAACACTTTTTTGGTTACTACATGTGATGTTGAAAATTATTTGAAGACAAGTCTGTTAATTCATAGATATTTTGCAAAATAAAGCCATGTTTCAATGCATGTCAGCGGAACCGGAAGCGAGACAACTAGCTTCACTGACTCTTTCTATGTGTAACAGTACTCGTCTTGCGTTGTGTACAATCAGTCATCGACACGGAACTCCAACATGTAGCACCAGTCATATGTAGCTTTATTCTGATAAGAACGACACAAAATTGCACGTCATGCAATGCACGTCTCACCATCCAACTCTGCACTCACGCACGCTGGTTTGGTGCTTGTTCACTGGGCTAGTTACCAAAATAATACAATTACAACATAATGTCTTTAACAATGTACCTGATAGGAATGACACAAAATTGCACGTCATGCAATTCACGTCTCACCATCCAACTCTGCACAAAATATATGAAACCCCCCCACCAGACACGGTAAGTTGCTAGCTAGTACTGGTGGGAATTCTCTACAACAAAATGCACAACAAATATTCTCCAAAAACCGCTGCATCTTATGTGTGATGTTCGAATAACATTTACAAACAATTTGATATAAATTGTACATTTAAATGATCACTTGAGAGTATAAAAATCACTTTTGATGTACAGTGCTTGGCAACCAACAACTTACCGCTGGTTTGGTGCTTCCCTGGGACGATTCTAACTGGAACATCCCCCCTCGCTTACGCAAACCAGCCAATAAGATGCCATGTTGAGTAGGTGAAGGCAAGACAAACTCAAACCAAAAACCCATTGGCTTAACAATAAAGTGGCAAGGGGAATCACCAATATAACCCTGTTACATATGTGTTAATAGTAGAGGTGTCATAATACCTATAAAACCTAGCCGTCAAACAGGGTGATGGTTCCAGTCATTTTTCCATCAATCATCTTTCCCATAGAGGGTATATAACATAGTATTGAGATAAACTTTTGTTATTGACCAAATACTTATTTTCCACCATAATTTGCAAATAAATTCATTAAAAATCATACAATGTGATTTTCTGCATTTTTTTTCTAGTTTTGTCTGTCATAGTTGAAGTGTACCTATGATGAAAATTACAGGCCTATATCGAATCTTCCATTCCTCTCAACATTTTTAGAAAAGGCTGTTGCGCAGCAATTCACTGCCTTCCCGAAGAAAAACAATGTGTATGAAATGCCTCAGTCTGGTTTTAGACCCCATCATAGCACTGAGACTGCACTTGTGAAGGTGGTAAATTACCTTTTAATGGCATCAGACCGAGGCTTTGCATCTGTGCTCGTGCTCCTAGACATTAGTGCTGCTTTTGATACCATCGATTACCACATTCTTTTGGAGAGATTGGAAACCCAAATCGGTCTACACGGACAAGTTCTGGCCTGGTTTAGATCTTATCTGTCGGAAAGATATCAGTTTGTCTCTGTGAATGGTTTGTCCTCTGACAAATCAACTACAAATTTTGGTGATCCTCAAGGTTCCGTTTTAGGACCACTATTGTTTTCACTATATATTTTACCTCTTGGGGATGTCATTTGAAAACATAATGTTAACTTTCACTGCTATGCGGATGACACACAGCTGTACATTTCAATGAAACATGGTGAAGCCCCAAAATTGCCCTCGCTAGAAGCCTGTGTTTCAGACATAAGGAAGTGGATGGCAGCAAACGTTCTACTTTTAAACTCGGACAAAACAGAGATGCTTGATCTAGGTCCCAATAAACAAAGAGATCTTCTGTTGAATCTGACAATTAATCTTAATGGTTTTACAGTCGTCTCAAATAAAACTGTGAAGGACCTCAGCATTACTCTGGACCTTGATCTCTCTTTTGACGAACATATCAAGACTGTTTCAAGGACAGCTTTTTTCCATCTACGTAACATTGCAAAAATCAGAAACTTTCTGTCAAAAAAAATGTAATCCAAGCTTTTGTTACTTCTAGGTTAGACTACTGCAATGCTCTACTTTCCGGCTACCCGGATAAACCACTAAATAAACTTCAGTTAGTGCTAAATACGACTGCTAGAATCCTGACTAGAACCCAAAAATTTGATCATATTACTCCAGTGCTAGCCTCCCTACACTTGCTTCCTGTCAAGGCAAGGGCTGATTTCAAGGTTTTACTGCCAACCTACAAAGCATTACATGGGCTTGCTCCTATCTATCTCTCTGATTTGGTCCTGCTGTACATACAATGGGGCAACAAAAAGTATTTAGTCAGCCACCAATTGTGCAAGTTCTCCCACTTAAAAAGATGAGAGGCCTGCAATTTTCATCATAGGTACACTTCAACTATGACAGACAAAATGAGAATAAAAAAATCCAGAAAATCACATTATAGAATTTTTAATGAATTTATTTGCAAATTATGGTGGAAATAAGTATTTGGTCACCTACAAACAAGCAAGATTTCTGGCTCTCACAGACCTGTAACTTCTTCTTTAAGAGGCTCCTCTGTCCTTCACTCGTTACCTGTATTAATGGCACCTGTTTGAACTTGTTACCAGTATAAAAGACACCTGTCCACAACCTCAAACAGTCACACTCCAAACTCCACTATGGCCAAGACCAAAGAGCAGTCAAAGGACACCAGAAACAAAATTGTAGACCTGCACCAGGCTGGGAAGACTGAATCTGCAATAGGTAAGCAGCTTGGTTTGAAGAAATCAACTGTGGGAGCAATTATTAGGAAATGGAAGACATACAAGACCACTGATAATCTCCCTCGATCTGGGGCTCCACGCAAGATCTCACCCCGTGGGGTCAAAATGATCACAAGAACGGTGAGCAAAAATCCCAGAACCACACGGGGGGACCTAGTGAATGACCTGCAGAGAGCTGGGACCAAAGTAACAAAGCCTACCATCAGCAAGGGCATTGAAGATGGAACGTGGCTGGGTCTTTCAGCATGACAATGATCCCAAACACACCGCCCGGGCAATGAAGGAGTGGCTTTGTAAGAAGCATTTCAAGGTCCTGGAATGGCCTAGCCAGTCTCCAGATCTCAACCCCATAGAAAATCTTTGGAAGGAGTTGAAAGTCTGTGTTGCCCAGCAACAGCCCCAAAACATCACTCACTGCTCTAGAGGAGATCTGCATGGAGGAATGGGCCAAAATACCAGCAACAGTGTGTGAAAACCTTGTGAAGACTTACAGAAAACGTTTGACCTCTGTCATTGCCAACAAAGGGTATACAACAAAGTATTGAGATAAACTTTTGTTATTGACCAAATACTTATTTTCCACCATAATTTGCAAATACATTCATTAAAAATCCTACAATGTGATTTTCTGGATTTTTGTCATTTTGTCTGTCATAGTTGAAGTGTACCTATGATGAAAATTACAGGCCTCTCTCATCTTTTTAAGTGGGAGAACTTGCACAATTGGTGGCTGACTAAATACTTTTTTGCCCCACTGTACCTACACGTACGCTATGGTCACAAGACGCAGGCCCCCTAATTGTCCTTAGAATTTCTAAGTAAACAGCTGGAGGCAGGGCTTTCTCCTATAGAGCTCCATTTTATGGAATGGTCTGCCTACCCATGTGAAAGACGCAAACTTGGTCTCAACCTTTAAGTCTTTACTGAAGACTCATCTCTTCAGTGGGTCATATGATTGAGTGTAGTCTGGCCCAGGAGTGTGAAGGTGAATGGAAAGGCTCTGGAGCAACGAACCACTCTTGCTGTCTCTGCCTGGCTTGTTCCCCTCTTTCCACGGGGATTCTCTGCCTCTAACCCTATTACAGGGGCTGAGTCACTGGCTTACTGGTGCTCTTTCATGCCGTCCGTAGGAGGGGTGCGTCACTTGAGTGGGTTGAGTCACTGATGTGATCTTCCTGTCTGGGTTGGCACCCCCCTTTGGGTTGTGCCGTGGCGAAGATCTTTGTGGACTATACTCGGCCTTGTCTCTGGATGGTAAGTTGGTGGTTGAAGATATCCCTCTAGTGGTGTGGGGGCTGTGCTTTGGCAACGTGGGTGGGGTTATATCCTTCCTGTTTGGCCCTGTCCGGGGGTATCATCGGATGGGGCCACAGCGTCTCCTGACCCCTCCAGTCTCAACCTCCAGTATTTCTGCTGCAGTAGTTTATGTGTCGGGGGGCTAGGGTCAGTTTGTTATATGTGGAGTACTTCTCCTGTCCTATCTGGTGTCCTGTGTGAATTTAAGTATGCTCTCTCTAATTCTCTCTTTCTCTCTTTCTTTCTCTCTCTCGGAGGACCTGAGCCCTAGGACCATGCTTCAGGACTACCTGGCATGATGACTCCTTGCTGTCTCCAGTCCACCTGGCCGTGCTGCTGCTTCAGTTTCAACTGTTCTGTCTGTGATTATTATTATTATTTGACCATGCTGGTAATTTATGAACATTTGAACGTCTTAGCCATGTTCTGTTATAATCTCCACCCGGCACAGCCAGAAGAGGACTGGCCACCCCTCATAGCCTGGTTCCTCTCTAGGTTTCTTCCTAGGTTTTGTTCTTTCTAGGGAGTTTTTCCTAGCCACCGTGCTTCTACACCTGCATTGCTTGCTGTTTAGGGTTTTAGGCTGGGTTTCTGTACAGCACTTTGAGATATCAGCTGATGTACGAAGGGCTATATAAATACATTTGATTTTATTTTATTTGAATAAATACAAATACAATAAGATAATAGATACAAAACAAAAACCTGAAGAACAAAAATTAATCAACTCTAATTAGCACATGTAGGACAGTATGCATGTGTGTGTGCATGTACTTTGCAGATGTATTTCTCACATGTGCAGCACATAGTATTTGTTTTACAGTCCTTCTTTGGGGGGCAGAATTGGCATCTCCTCCTCTTGCCAGCTGGAGCGTCAGGTGGATCAGGACAAGAATCAACCCCTTGAACAGCTTTCACAAGCGCTGCAGAGGCACTCCCTTCTTTGAATGTGTGGGGTTACAAGTGCCTTTCCCAGCTGCTCCAGGAACACCCTCCTCTTGTTCTGCTTATCATGCATCCAGGTAGGGTTGATCTTGTTCCATATTATGACGACATTGTATGAGGACACATCAATGATGTTGGGGAAGATGACCAGGGGCCAGGAGGCAGTAATCTTCCTGCAGCTGTAAGTTCCAATCACCTTGTCCAGGTTGTCAACGCTTCCTCTGTTGTGGTTGTAGTCCAGGATGATGGCTGGCATCCTGTCCTCACGATCACTGATCTCAGCCGTTATGTGCAGTGTGCACAGGAAGACCACATTCTTGTTCCTCTTTGGTAGGTAAAAAACTAGGGTGGTGGTGGTGTAGGCAAACTTTGATGAGAAGGCCGCTCTCCCCGTTGTTGCGAGGAATGCAGGGGGAGCTCAGACTTGTTCTTTATAACTGTGCCAAACATGGTGATCTTCCTCTTTAGGAGCTGTTGGCTGAGTTCATAAGAAGTGAAGAAATTGTCACATGTGACATTGTGCCTCCTCAGTCCATCTGTCACATCAAGCACAACCCCCATCCCCTGGTTCTTCTCTGGGCCTCCACCGGTCGGCTTTCCTGTGTAGACTGGCATCTTCCAAGCGTAGCTGGATTGTGCTTCACAGGCCACCCATATCTTGATACCAACCTGAAGATCACTGACTTCATGATTCAACCTTATTTTTTTTTTGATTTTTCAGTTGTGTTGAAAGCACCATAAATCCAGAGAATGCCAGAATTTGATGACAAAGTTTGATGACACATTTTGCCCACGAAGGACCGCCGCGCCACCTTCCCGTTCATGTGAGCACATCACAAACAGGTGAGTCCAGAAAGGCATAAATTATGTATGTAATATGTCTGTAATATGTAATATGCCAGGAAGATATGCATACTGTAGCTAAGAAGTTAATACCAAGTGTATGTTGTGTAGTAAGCTGTTAGTAGCCCATGTCCCTTCCGCTAATAATTGGGTCCTTTCCCCCCTCATAACGTAGCCTACTGTTCTGACTTAGCATAATTATGTCTGTCAAACAGGTAGAGCTACCTCTTGTTTCTTAAATAGGAAGAAATAGGCTCCAACACAAAGCACTCTTGTTGTTAGTAAAGTCTAATTAAATGAAGACGGTTTAAATGAATTATTCCTACTCTTATTTGCCTATTTTCAGCACTATCAGCTGTCCATTTCCAATTGATTGTGCCGTGACTGCTGCTTCAAGTTTCAGCACCACAATGTAAGTAACTAAAATCTGGCTTGTTGTGATGTCAATAACTCGGATAAATACATCATGGGCAAGAAACATATTGTTTTTCTTCAAATCAATTATAGTAGTAGCAAGCTATCAAAGTCGACCTCCGGTCCTCAAATGCTCTCCTTCTCAAACTGAACAGAACATAGGCTATAGGCTAGTCTACTCGCAAGATATTGCATTTTTGTCACGTTCTGACCGTAGTTCCTTTGTTTTTGTCTTTGTTTTAGTATGGTCAGGGCGTGAGTTGGGGTGGGTAGTCTATGGTCCTTTTTCTATAATTTGGGATTTCTGTGTTTGGCCTGGTATGGTTCTCAATCAGAGGCAGCTGTCAATCGTTGTCCCTGATTGAGAACCATACTTAGGTAGCCTGGTTTCACTTTTGAGTTGTGGGCGATTATTTTCTGTTCTGTGTTTTATTTCACCGTTCAGGACTGTTCGTTTGTCGTTTTATTGTTTTTGTTTCAGTGTTCACTATTCTCATTAAAAACGAAGATGAACACTTACCACGCTGCGCTTTGGTCCTCTTCTTCCACCACAGCCGACCATTACAATTTTTTGGAGGAGGCCTGATCAAAAATAATTTTCGGAGGAATTCTTTGACTCTCCTCCTGAACTGCCACTGTAGGCCTACACAGCACAGCATTGGTTAGGCAGCAAAATAAAAGGTTTTGATCAGCAAGGGCAGAGCAGGCCTCAGGGTTGGAAAATCCGTTGAAGTGTGTAATGCTGTCTAGTTGTATTTACGCTATCCCAGCAGCTATCTTAGAAATATTTGCTCTGTGCTTCTCTGAGGATGCTCTTCGTAGCCTGTAGCCTGAAGGCTATGAATAATTTGATTGAGACCACGCTAAATAGCCTATAGGCACACTTCATATTTCACGCCCAGCAGAGAATCAGGTGGGATCGGGCATCGAGATATAGCCTAATAAGCAACTAATTCTAAAACACTGAGAAATATTGAAATTTCATACATTTCAAATTACATGACCCTCCCCTGGACTAGATTTTAAAAATAGTAAACCCTCCCCTTGACTGAAATTGAAAAAGCATGACCCTCCCCTACTTTCCTCCAGGTACCCACCCTGTGCATTTTTATCCATCTCTTAGCATTACAAAGTAATCGAACTAACTAAGAATGTTCTTCAGTTAAAGTTATAAACAGAAGTGAAAGCAATACTGCAAATGATTAACAGTTACAGAACTCTTTCTCTTGAAGTTCTTCTTCTGAAGGGTGACACAGCGTTTTTAGTCTGTACTCTTTCCCCCACTGTTCCTATTTCTCTCCCTCCTTCACCCTCTTTCTCCTGTCATAACCTCCTGTTGGTTCTACTACAGTATGGACTGACTCAGGCTCTGCCCTGGCTGTATTTCTGCCTTGTCATTGTGACTCAGCATTCTGGAGACCCAAACAGAGACGGAAGAGGAAGCAAGATGTTCACTCCCTCAATGGTTCTGTTTCAATGGAAGTCAAGGATGATGTAGACCGCTTTCGCATTGGTGTCGATGGCGACCCCCCCCCCCCCCCCCCCCCCCCCCTCCCCTCCCCTTCAGCAGACAATGGGAAACGGCCTGATTGAACAACTTTCAATCTTCAAACTTTTCCACTATCACCGTGACAATGGTGGAAGGAGACTAGGTCTCATGACTGTGGAAACAGACTTGAGCGGTGATGAGTGGGCGAAAACATCCTGAGACCAGGAAAAAAAGGGAAGAAGTAGAGAACAGTAGTAACAAACTATGTAACTTACTAAGGCATTTTAAACAAATAGCTGTAATATGGTTGTTTCTTATGAATTTTGGAGGGAAAATACACCAAAAACTTTCCTGATCATTTGGCCAATATCCCGCAATCACAACTCAAGTAACAATATTTTTCAATATTACTTTAAACTGTTGGTCTACCTAACAGTTTAGAATATCCACCAAACCCCTTGGTTTTTCACAAACTCCCCTTTTTCCCTCAGAACAGCCTCAATTCGTTGGGGCAAGGACTCGATCTACAGGGATGCTGGTTCATGTTGACTCCAATGCTTCCCACAGTTGTTTTAAATTGGCAGGATGTCCCTATATGAGGTGGATAATTATTGATACACACAGGAAATGATTGAGTGTTGCAACTCAATATTAGGAAGTTGTTCTTAATGTTTTATACACTCAATGTATATATACAGTGCCGTACAAAAGTATTTCCCCCTTTCTGATGTTCTCTATTTTTGCATATTTTTGATGCTGAATGTTATCAGATCTTCAACCAAAACCTAATATTAGATAAAGGGAACATGAGTTTACAAATAACACAAAAAAAAGATACTTATTTTATTTATTTAATTAACCAAGTTACGCAACACCTAATTCCCCTGTGTGACAAAGTCATTTCCCCCTTACACTCAATAACTGGTATTGCCACCTTAAGCTGCAATTACTAAAAACAAATGCCAAATACCATATCGGTCCATATTATCAGGCAGGTGTGTTATTTAGCAATAAGCATGATAACCTGTATTATGGGGTTGCATGTGGTTGCCCATCTACATTTACCCCAGTGTGCTAATCATTAGCTAGATCAGTGGTTCTCAATCCTGGTCCTGGGGACCCAAAGGGGTGCATATTTTAGTTTTTCCCCAAGCACTACACAGCTGATTCAAATCAAAGCCTTTTGATGAGTTGATCATTTTAATCAGCTTTGTAACAAAAATGTGCACCCGTTTGGGTCCCCAGGACTAGGTTTGAGAACCAGTGAGCAAGATCATAAACTCAAAACATTATCTTGTTGCTGGCAACATAGACTATTGCTGACTTGACTGTCCCAAACTTTCCACTGGTACTCAGCCAATGATATATATACACTGAATAATGTAGGCCTATCTGTTACAACAGACTCCTGTTACTGCTTACCATGCTATGTTGTTGTCTTTGGTCTCTCTTTATGTAGTGTTGTGTTGTCTCTCTTGTCGTGAAAGGCCGTTTGCCTTTTGTTAGGCCGTCATTGTAAATAAGAATGTGTTCTTAACCGACTTAAGGTAGCATAGTTAAATAAAGATTAAAAATAAACAAAGCACTTCTCTGCAGCTTTTGACAATATTGATCATAATCTGCTGCTGGAAAAAGCGTAAGTGTTATGGCTTTACATCCCCTGCTATATTGTGGATCTAGAGTTACCTGTCTAACAGAACACAGAGGGTGTTCTTTAATGGAATCCTCTCCAACATAATCTAGGAAGAGTCAGGCATTCCCCAGAGCAGCTGTCTAGGCCCCTTACTTTTTCAATCTTTACTAATGACTTGCCACTGGTGCTGATTGAAGCCTGCGTGTCTATGTATGCTGATGACTCAACACTATACACATCAGCTACCACAGCAGGTGAAATCATTGCAACACTTAAGAGCTGCAGTCATTTTCAGAATGGGTGGCAAGAGATAAGTTAGTCCTAAATTTCAAAAACTAAAGGCATTGTATTTGGGACATAAAATTAAAACACTGAACCCTGAACCTCAACTAAATCTTGTAATAGATCATGTGGAAATGTAACAAGTTGAGAATAAACTTCTGTCATGGTAAAAACATATTGATACAACAGTAGCTAAGATGGGGATAGATCTGTCCATAATAAAGCACTGCTCTGCCTTCTTAACAACGCTATCAACAAGGTAGGTTCTACAGGCCCTTGTTTTGTCGCACCTGGACTACTGTCCAGTTATGTGGTCAGGTGCCACAAAAAAGGACTCACCCTTAAATGTACACAGAGAGCTAACATTAACATTATGAATGTCAATATCTCATGGCTCAAAGTAGAGGAGAGATTGACATTATCACTACTTGTATTTGGGAGAAGTATTGACATGTTGAATGCACCGAGCTGTCTTTTTAAACTACTAGCACACAACTCAGAAACCAATGCATACCCCACAAGACCGGCTACCAGGTCTCTTCACAGTCCCTATGTCCAGAACAGACAATGGGAGGTGCACAGTACTACAGAGAGCCATGACATGGCTACTATTCCACATCAAGTAACTCATGCAAGCAGTAAAGTAAGATTTAAAAATACATACAAAAACAACTTATGGGACAGCAGGGACTGTGAAGAGACACATGCACTACAGACACACATGGATTTTGTTTGGTAGAGTAGTGGCCTGAGGGCAAACCCTTAATGTGTTGTGAAATCTGTATTGTAATGTTAGTTTTGTGTAGATCTGCCTTTAGTTTCAGTTCCCATGAAGAGTAACTCCTTATCACCAATCTATGGCCCTGTGTTGCCTTATGACATGTAAAATAATTCAAATTCAATGAAAGCTGTGAAACCTTACCTTAAAGAATACCATAAATATGTACTCAATTATTTTACCATACTTCTTGGTTGTAAATCTTGGTGGCAGTTGTGAAAAGTTGCATGTATTGAACATGCCATTGCTGTTTAGACACTTCCCATTGGGCTATTTTCCCCTTTAACCAAGTGGTCTACTTAAAACTCATGTACTATATGGACACATTAACAATGTCTATCAATATATTTTGTCAGTTAAAGTTAACCTTGCCTGCCAAGTACCAAAATGAAAGTGTTCAGTAAATTACCAGTAGCTTTGCGACCATATGACAGCTCCAATAAGCCCCTTAGGGTGAACGAGAGGCTTGTAGAATTACTATTTGGAATATAGTTCAGAATTTGCTGGAGGGGGAACTATAGAGCATTACCAGCTGAAATAAGAGTAAAGATGAATTGTCAGTAAATGCAAAACTTTCCATCACTAAAAATAATGCACCATAACAGCTGGCTAACAGGTTTGATTGACCTCTAGGATGTCTAATAAACTTGTGATGCCCATAGTAAAGGTCTACATCAACTGTAGGTAACCATTTTCCTCCTATGGACCTAGTTGACATGGTTCTATTACAAGACAGTGAAGGACACCCTCTGTGGTCAGAGGTAACATCCTTTAAAAACCGCATGTTAAACTTCTCCTATTGTTATGATTCTCAGCCACTAGTAGGTCTACAATTGTCACTGGTATGAAGATGCTCAGTAAGAGAGCAAAGAACCTGAATAGACTGATACAACATCCATTACTACAGGTCAACACTTAAAACAACAACCTTTAGTGATAATTTTTTAATTGTTATACAAGAAGCCTTGCCTCCAAAATACAGTAGTGTTGTCAACAGAAACACCAATGCTACAGCTGTGTTGCACTGCAACAGTTTAACACTCCCCTCCCTATAAATGCAAAGCCAGTAGGATCTATCAGAGAAGCCAGGAGTCCTGGTCTGAAGGCCGTAGTCTTGGGATGGAAGTGGTTTAGCTCTGGCCTCCCAGGGTGTGCTTGTCAAACAGGTACTCTGCCATCTTGTTTTTGACAGCATCCATCTTGGTGAGGTTGGTGATGTGGTCACCCAGCTTCTTAATGGCCTCCACCTGCTCATTCAGGTAATGGGTCTCCAGGAAGTCACACAGCTAAAGAGGGAAAACACAGGTCAGACAAGAGAATGACTACAGACCATTGTAGATACAGTCACAAACAAGAGCCTGGTGGTAATGGCATAAGTGCAGATGAGGTGTCTGCAGTAAACATTTAACTAGGCAAGTCCGTTAACAAACACTTATTTACAACTGCATTTTAATGTGGAACAATGGGCTTACTGCCTTGTTCAGGGGCAGAACATATTTTTCCCTCGTCAGCTCCGGGATTCAATCCAGCATCCTTTGTTACTAGCCCAAAGCTCTAACCACTAGACAACCTGACGGCCTTTTTGCAAACTTACGCATTAGCTGCATAGTGTGCATCTGTGGACTATTGCGCAAATGTGAAGCAGGTCACAATCCTGTGTCATTAGTTATCAGATCAAACCCCTGATCAATTCCTGAGACAGTACCTGTATTCTATGTGATACATACATGTGATGTGTGGTTTCACCATAACTTACATGGGGGTCAACCTTGTCTGAGGCAATCTTGTGCAGGTCCAGCAGGGCCTGGTTCACATTCTTCTCCAGCTGCAGAGCACACTGCATGGCCTCCAACCCATTGCCCCACTCATCACGTTCTGGCTTCTACACAGGACAAAGTGAACAGAAGTGTTAAGGACTACTATCAGATGTTACGGTCAGGATAAAGTGCACAGAATTACACCCCTCGCACAGTTTCAGTTCAGTGGTTAGAGGCAGTATGTTTAGGACTACTCCAGGTTCTCTATATAAACTTAGCGCTGGAGACACTTTACTCCATGGAGTAAAGTGACTTATCAGTCTACAATCTGAATGTGTTTGATGTTCAGGGGCTCACCTTGATGTCCTGGAGTAAAATGCGTCCACCTCGCTTGTTCTGGAAGGTGAGTAGCTTGTCGGCGTGCTCCCGCTCCTCGTCGCTGTTCTCCTTGAAGAAATGCGCGAACCCAGGCAGAGCCACGTCGTCACGGGAGAAATAGAAAGCCTGGGTGGATAAACAAAACAGCGTGGTTAGAAGAAAAACATGCCAAACGTGACTCGGCATTCTGTTCTTGTTGTGGAAACGAAACTTGATAAAAGGAATGAATCAGTCTAGTCTGTAGTCGACTTGGTAACCTGCCATTTACCCTATCAAGGAGTTGTTACGCGCCCTGTCCAAAGTAGGATAGATTCCCGGCTTCATTTGAGAAGAAAAAAAACTAAAATATGCACAACAGAGTTTCTTGGCTATTAATTATCTAGGCCAATATAATAAAAAGCCAGGTGAAAAAGGGTATTTAGGCCCAGGCATAATAATACAGGTAAATCAACAAAACGGTCATCTTGGTAGACCCCTTACCATTGAAGTGTAGGTGTAGGAGGCAAACATCTCCAAGTTGATCATCCGGTTGATGGCAGCTTCGCAATCGTGGTGATAGTTCTGGCGGATCTGAGACTCCATTTTGGCAGATTTTCTCTTATATCAAAATGAACGGTACAAAAATAGAGTTCCTTCGACTATTTCTCTATTATACTTAAAGAAAGTGTTATGTCATCAATCCGGAATGTTCGATAATGCGGGACGAAGGCAGAGGAGTTCCGTTCAATCACTGTTGAAGCAAGGACTTCTTCATGCGTCTTCTCAGACTTGTGAACTAGAAGGAGCCTTGTTCGCTCTATTTATTGTTCAAACGGAATGCGTCAGTGAAATCCACCCTCACAGAGCGTAGCCAATCACCTTTAGAAATTCAACAGCAACTAGGCGGGTCATTTGAAGACGTCTTCCCACTCATACACATGACCAGAGGCAAATATTATTTATTCAACTGACAAGAGAGCCGAGTGACCACTCTAACAATGGAAATACATGTACTCAACGAATGAAGACAGTGAAGGTCAGGTGGGACCATTATAGCCAATGATAGGGCAGGTACGCGTGTAGCAACATGCACAACTCAACGTTGTTTTTCTCAAAGTTGCCGGAATGCCACGTGCATCCACATATATCAGTACATTTGTAAAAGCTTAAACATTACGAAACGTATATTCTATCAAAATCCTCAAGTAATTAGAAAAAACGGGCTTATCTCACGCGGACAGATATTGGGCGGAGTAAAGTCTCTCGCCTTGACCTCTTCATCTCGGTCTATATTTTTTTTTTTTGCTGCTTAGTTTATATCAAAGTAACATTTTATTGGAAACAACTAAAGCAGTAGTATCAGCCAAAGGCAACGCTGCAGTGCAGGTCTAACTACAGCGGTTATTGTTGAAAAAAGGTGTGTGTGTTATATCCTTAGAAGAAAATAGGAAGAATTGGAACACTCATTCTAATATTAGGCTAATTGAGAAATAATCTGTCTACATTTGATTTAGCATATAAAAGGAATAGAATTTTGAGACACAGTTCTGTAAACTTCTGTTTCATTCTCTAAGAGCACATGTTTCAATAGCACATGAAGCTTAATTATTTACCTTTTCCAGAAAGCAGTCAAAAGAAAAACTGTAGGGTTTATCACACTCTTTTATATCAATTCAATTTTCAGTATGAGGTATGGGAATACAGTAGTGGACAGAGAAAGAAAGGCTGGCTTTTGTAGAAATGGTATTTGTTGATACACCTTTCGGTTTCAAATGACATATTCTAGTTGACAAATGGTATATCAAAGTTGATTACATTAGCCTAGGAATAACTACACAAAATCAGTAGCTACATACATCTAACCATACATAGGTTATTAAGTTAAAACTGTGAAGTGGAAACCTTTTTACAGCTAATGAAAATTAAAGACTACAGTAATAAAGTACCATCCTAACAACTTCAGTTCACATGACCTGATGTTCCACAACTGTTGACATGGTGCTTTCAGGGTGCCGGGTTATTGCTCAATACAGCCATGTAGTTGAAACGTCATTGGTATTCATAAGAACTAGAGCTGTGTTCGAATACTCATACTAACCACACTAACCATACTACTTGTGATGTAAGTGGAGTATGTAGTATGGTTATTGGTCATAGAATGGATATAGTTAGTTTGCCAGAAGTTCCAGATGTCGTATTAGCCAAAATACGAAGTATACAAGTAGATGTACTGTTAGGATTCTTTACATACAATAGAAATAAGCTGAAACATTTTTATGTCATTAATTTCATTATTCTTTTGGCCAAATTTCATATACGCAAATGTAAATTTACAAACAGAAAACCTCATTTTCGTACCCTACAAAAATAAATTGAACTGTATTTTAAGACGGTTAAATGCTCTACTAACAAAAAAGCTGTTAGAATTGTAAGTATATGCATGTCCTTGTGTAATTGTAATGTGATATTGTATCCCCTTGTCACGCCCTGGTAAAAGTATTTTGTGTTAATCTTCATTTATTTGGTCAGTCCAGGGTGTGGCATGGGTTTTTGTATGTGGTGTGTTGGTATTGGGATTGTAGCTTAGTGGGGTGTTCTAGCTAAGTCTATGGCTGTCTGAAGTGGTTCGCAATCAGAGGCAGGTGTTTATCGTTGTCTCTGATTGGGAACCATATTTAGGCAGCCATATTCTTTGAGTGTTTTGTGGGTGATTGTCCTTAGTGTCCTTGTAACTGTCTTGTGTTAGTTTGCACCAGTTTAGGCTGTTTTGGTTTTCACATTACGTTTATTGTTTTCGTACAGTTCATGTTTTATCATTGTTGAATAAACATGGATCGCAATCTACACGCTGCATGTTGGTCCGACTCTCCTTCTACCGAAGAAAGCCGTTACACCCCTAGCTCGATTGTCCATTATTTGTAATCTATGTATGCTTGTGTTCCCTCATGTGCTTTATGTATTGATTTGTTGTTAATAAAAAATAAAATAATACAAATAAAAATACAAGCAGTGGACATTATTTCCGTGCTTTCAGGCCCATAATGCAATTCTTCAGAAAACGGGCGTGGTCACAACTTTTTCAGGTTTTAAGAGAATGGCGGAAAATATGCAGCTGAAGTCAGATGAGAGCGGATACAACTTCATTGCTTTAACTAATTATGACAAATGTTAAGAAAATGTTCAGCGATGTAATGAATTTTCAAATAAGTTACGTTACAATTCTTTAACTACGCTATCCTTACAAACCGCATAGCGTATCATTGCAGTAGTATGTACCGTTATGTTAGCTAGCTATCTAACATACATTTAGTTGGCTATTAAGACATCAGGCTTTGATAAGTGGTATTGTCAATGTGCGTTCGCAATGGACATTGTTAATTCACTCTGGCTATCTACTCCGATTTCAGAGCACTCTCATCTGAGAGTGCTCTGACTTCCGGCTCTGAGAGTGCTCTGACTTCCGGCGCCGACAGAGATGGCCACCTCGCTTCGCATTCCTAGGAAACTATGCATTTAAAAAAACTTTTTTTAACGTTATTTCTTACATTGGTATCCCAGGTCATCTTAGGTTTCATTACATACAGTTGAGAAGAACTACTGAATATAAGAGCAGCGTCAACTCACCATCAGTACGACCAAGAATATGACTTTCGCGAAGCGGATCCAGTGTTCTGCCTTTCACCCAGGACAACGGAATGGATCCCAGCCAGTGACCCAAAAAAAGGCTTCGTAAAAGAGGGAAACGAAACGGTCTTCTGGTCAGACTCCGGAGACGGGCACATCGCGCACCACTCCCTAGCATATTTCTCGCCAATGTCCAATCTCTTGACAACAAGGTTGATGAAATCCGAGCAAGGCTAGCATTCCAGAGGGACATCAGGGACTGTAACATTCTTTGCTTCACGGAAACATGGCTCACTCGAGAGACGCTATCGGAGTCGGTGCAGCCAGCTGGTTTCTCCACGCATCGCGCCGACAGAAACAAACCTCTTTCTGGTAAGAAGAGGGGCGGGGGCGTATGCTTTATGGTTAACGAGACGTGGTGTGGTCACAACAACATACAGGAACTCAAGTCCTTCTGTTCACCTGATTTAGAATTCCTCACAATCAAATGTCGACTGCATTATCTATCAAGGGAATTATCTTTGATTATAATCACAGCTGTATATATTCCCCCCCAAGCAGACACATCGATGGCTCTGAACAAACTTTATTTGACTCTTTGCAAACTGGAATCCACATATCCTGAGGCTGCATTCATTGTAGCTGGGGATTTTAACAAGGCTAATCTGAAAACAAGACTCCCTAAATTGTATCAGCATATCGATTGCGCACCCAGGGCTGGTAAAACCTTGGATCATTGTTATTCTAACTTCCGCGATGCATATAAGGCCCTCCCCCGCCCTCCTTTCGGAAAAGCTGACCACGACTCCATTTTGTTGCTCCCTGCCTACAGACAGAAGCTAAAACAAGAAGCTCCCACGCTGAGGTCTGTTCAACGCTGGTCCGACCAATCTGATTCCACGCTCCAAGACTGCTTCCATCACGTGGACTGGGATATGTTTGGTATTGCGTCAAACAACAACATTGACGAATACGCTGATTCGGTGAGCGAGTTCATTAGAACGTGCGTTGATAGCAACGCATAGCAACGATTAAAACATTCCCAAACCAGAAACTGTGGATTGATGGCAGCATTCGTGTGAAACTGAAAGCGCGAACCACTGCTTTTAATCAGGGCAAGGTGACCGGAAACATGACCGAATACAAACAGTGTAGCTATTCCCTCCGCAAGGCAATCAAACAAGCTAAGCGTCAGTATAGAGACAAAGTAGAATCGCAATTCAACGGCTCAGACACAAGAGGTGTGTGGCAGGGTCTACAGTCAATCACGGATTACAAAAAGAAAACCAGCCCAGTCACGGACCAGGATGTCTTGCTCCCAGGCAGACTAAATAACTTTTTTGCCCGCTTTGAGGACAATACAGTGCCACTGACACGGCCCGCAACCAAAACATGCGGACTCTCCTTCACTGCAGCCGAGGTGAGTAAAACATTTAAACGTGTTAACCCTCGCAAGGCTGCAGGCCCAGACGGCATCCCCAGCCGCGCCCTCAGAGCATGCGCAGACCAGCTGGCTGGTGTGTTTACGGACATATTCAATCAATCCATATCCCAGTCTGCTGTTCCCACATGCTTCAAGAGGGCCACCATTGTTCCTGTTCCCAAGAAAGCTAAGGTAACTGAGCTAAACGACTACCGCCCTGTAGCACTCACTTCCGTCATCATGAAGTGCTTTGAGAGACTAGTCAAGGACCATATCACCTCCACCCTACCTGACACCCTAGACCCACTCCAATTTGCTTACCGCCCAAATAGGTCCACAGACGATGCAATCTCAACTACACTGCACACTGCCCTAACCCATCTGGACAAGAGGAATACCTATGTGAGAATGCTGTTCATCGACTACAGCTCAGCATTTAACACCATAGTACCCTCCAAACTCGTCATCAAGCTCGAGACCCTGGGTCTCGACCCCGCCCTGTGCTACTGGGGACTGGACTTCCTGACAAGCCGCCCCCAGGTGGTGAGGGTAGGTAACAACATCTCCACCCCGCTGATCCTCAACACTGGGGCCCCACAAGGGTGCGTTCTGAGCCCTCTCCTGTACTCCCTGTTCACCCACGACTGCGTGGCCATGCACGCCTCCAACTCAATCATCAAGTTTGCGGACGACACAACAGTGGTAGGCTTGATTACCAACAATGACGAGACGGTCTACAGGGAGGAGGTGAGGGCCCTCGGAGTGTGGTGTCAGGAAAATAACCTCACACTCAACGTCAACAAAACTAAGGAGATGATTGTGGACTTCAGGAAACAGCAGAGGGAACACCCCCCTATCCACATCGATGGAACAGTAGTGGAGAGGGTAGTAAGTTTTAAGTTCCTCGGCGTACACATCACAGACAAACTGAATTGGTCCACCCACACAGACAGCATCGTGAAGAAGGCGCAGCAGCGCCTCTTCAACCTCAGGAGGCTGAAGAAATTAATCTTGTCACCAAAAGCACTCACAAACTTCTACAGATGCACAATCGAGAGCATCCTGTCAGGCTGTATCACCGCCTGGTACGGCAACTGCTCCGCCCACAACCGTAAGGCTGTCCAGAGGGTAGTGAGGTCTGCACAGCGCATCACCGGGGGCAAACTACCTGCCCTCCAGGACACCTACACCACCCGAGATCACAGGAAGGCCATAAAGATCATCAAGGACAACAACCACCCGAGCCACTGCCTGTTCACCCCGCTATCATCCAGAAGGTGAGGTCAGTACAGGTGCATCAAAGCTGGGACCGAGAGACTGAAAAACAGCTTCTCTTCTATCTCTATCTAAACAGCCACCACTAACATTGAGTGGCTGCTGCCAACACACTGACTCAACTCCAGCCACTTTAATAATGGGAATTGATGGGAATTTATGTAAAATATATCACTAGCCACTTTAAACAATGCTACTTAATATAATGTTAACATACCCTACATTATTTATCTCATATGTATACATATATACTGTACTCTATATCATCTACTGCATCTTTATGTAATACATGTATCACTAGCCACTTTACACTATGCCACTTTGTTTACATACTCATCTCATATGTATATACTGTACTCGATACCATCTACTGCATCTTGCCTATGCCGCTCTGTACCATTCATATCACTCATTCATATATTTGTATGTACATATTCTTTATCCCTTTATACTTGTGTGTATAAGGTAGTAGTTTTGGAATTGTTAGCTAGATTACTCGTTGGTTATTACTGCATTGTCGGAACTAGAAGCACAAGCATTTCGCTACACTCGCATTAACATCTGCTAACCATGTGTATGTGACAAATAAAATTTGATTTGATTTGAGTGCACCAAATTGCAGATGAATTGACGAATTTACAAACGTAACACCCATTGAATATAACCGGTCTGCAAAAAACAATCGTAATTAAATTGTTGCCAGCAACACAGTTGCAGTCACCAATGCTCTGGATAACATGGCGGTTAGTTCCTCTGAATAGATGGGAGAACCTTCCAGAAGGACAACCATCTCTGCAGCACTCCATCAATCAAGCCTTTATGGTAGAGTGGCCAGACGTAAGCCACTTCCCAGTAAAAGGCACTTGAAATTATTTGAGTGTTAGTTTTAGTTTTAGCCTTGGAGTTTGCCAAAAGGCACCAAAAGGACTCTCAGTTTAAGGGCACAGGGCGAGACCTAGATGCAGACACGGGAGGCAGATTTTTCGAGTCTCTGATATTTATTAGTATCCAAGGGGCATGCAAGATAATGCTCATGGACAGGCAAAAAGATAATAACAAGGTCAGATTCCAGGAGGTACAGAGTGGCAGGCAGGCTCGAGGTCAGGGCAGGCAGTATGGTCAGGGCAGGCGGGTTCACAGTCAGGGCAGGCAAGGGTCAAAACCGGGAGGACAAGCAAAACAGAGCTAAGAAAAAGCAGGGACACAGGGTAATTACAAGGGAATTATATGCTTAAAGGTAATGATTAAAATATTCCACCCTGAAACCATATAATTGTATGAAATGTATTAGAATCATAAAACTATAATCTGATGATGGGTGTAATTTTAGTCAGAATTAGAACAAGGACCTTTTGCTCTTTTTTAGTATGTAAGCAGGGTGCAAGTGGGAAACAAATTATAAGAGAAGCTATTGACAGACAAGTTGTACTACTGTGTTCCTTACAGGACATTCTGTCTCCACCCGTGGAGGGGAGAAACTGTTAGGCTTGCAGAAAATTATGAAACATGTTGCAGATTAAAGAAACAATGTGTCTGTATAGTGGAAAAACACTGACTGTCTAAGCAAGGCGTAGCTTAAGATTTGAACTTGTTTGTGTGTGTGTTATAAAGACTGTGTTTGCATTTTGATTTCAGAACATTCTCTGGATAAACTGTACGGACTTTTGCATTAGCTGAGTCTTTGCCTAATTATTATTAAACCCAGGGTCTTACAAATCTCGGGGATTGGGCAAAGCCTATTGATTGTTAGGTATTATCATTTGGGATTGAAAATTCTCCTGACAGTTAAACACACTGGTTGACTTGACAAGGCGGTCTGGCACAGAGAGACGGGAAACACAGGGATAAATACACCGGGGAAAATAATTGACACCTGGAGGGGGTGGAGACAATCACAAGGACAGGTGAAACAGATCAGGGCGTGACACTTAGAACATGACAAATAAGATTCTCTGGTCTGATGAAACCAAGATTGAACTCTTTGGCCTGAATGCCAAGTGTCAAGTCTGGAGGAAACCTGGCACAATCCCTACGGTGAATCATGATGATGGTGGCAGCATCATGCTGTGAGGATGTTTTTTCAGCGGCAGAGACTGGGACAATAGTCAGGATCGAGGGAAAGCTTAACGGAGCAAAGTACAGAGAGATCCTTGATGAAAATCTGCTCCAGAGCACTCAGGTCCTCAGACTAGGGCGAAGGTTCACCTTCCAACAGGACAACGACCCTAAGCACACAGCCAAGACAACTCATGAGTGGCTTCGGGACAAGTATCTGAATGTCCATGAGTGGCCAAGCCAGAGCCCAGACCCGAACCCAATCTAACATCTCTGGAGACCTGAAAATAGCTGTGCAGTGACGTTCCCCATCCAACCTGACAGAGCTTGAGAGGATCTGCACAGAAGATTTAGAGGGTTACAAGTGCCTTTCCCAGCTGCTCCAGGAACACCCTCCTCTTGTTCCGCTTATCAGGCATCCAGGTAGGGTTGATCTTGTTCCGTATTTCGAAGGCAATGTATGAGGACACATCAATGATGTTATGGAAAATGACCAGGGGGCAAAAAATGACCAGGGGGCAGCAGGCAGTCATCCTCTTGCAGCTGTAAGCTGCAACCTTGCCCAGGTTGTCCACACCTCTTTTGTTGTGATTGTAGTCCAGGATGATGGCTGGCTTCCTGTCCTCACGATCACTGATCTCAGCTGTTTTTTTGCAGTGTGCTCAGGAGGACCACATTCTTAGAGTGGTAGTGGGGGTGAAGCCAACCTTTGATGAGAAGGCCTCTCTCCCCCTTATTGCAAGGATAGATGGTGGAGCTCAGGCTTGTTCTTTCTAATTGTGCCAACAACAGTGATCTTCCTCTTCATGAGCTGCTGCCTGAGTTCATAAGAGGTGAGGAAATTGTCACACGTGACATTGTGCCACCTTAGTTCATCTGTCACATCAAGCACAACCCCTATCCCCTGGTTCTTCTCTGGGCCCCCACCGGTCGGCTTCTCTGTGTAGACTTGCATCTTCCAAGCGTAGCTGGATTGTGCTTCACAGGCCACCCATATCTTGATACCAACCTGAAGATCACTGACTTCATGATTCAACCTTATTTTTTTTGTAGATTTTTCAGTTGTGTTGAAAGCACCATAAATCCAGAGAATGCCAAAATTTGATGACAAAGTTTGATGACACATTTTACCCACGAAGGACCGCCGCGCCACCTTCCCGTTCATGTGAGCACATCACAAACAGGTGAGTCCAGAAAGGCATAAATTATGTATGTAATATGTCTGTAATATGTAATATGTAATTTGCCAGGAAGATATGCATACTGTAGTTAAGAAGTTAATACCAAGTGTATGTTGTTAGTAGCCCATGTCCCTTCCGCTAACAATTGGGTCCTTTTCCCCCCCAGCACACTGTTCTGACTTGGTGGTGCACATGTAGCCTACAGCCTGTTTTAGAGACATGTCATCATCAAATATTGTCACAGCTTTCATTGTCTGCTCATATGCCCCCTTTATTTATCATATGGTTCTGACTTGGTGCACAGGGAGAATACTGTAAGAATGGCCCTTGATCTGAATTATGTCGCTGTACATTTCAAAAGTGCTGAACAAATAGTTATATTGACTACGTTCGTCATACCTCTCACATTAATGTCTTAATCGAAATTACGGATTGCCTCTTGTCTGCTCGTCGTACCCTTATGCCATAATTTGTACTTCTCAATTGTCAGTAGAAACAACTGATATGGCAAATCAGCCATATCAAATATGTGTTTTTTTAAAGGCAGTAATTGAGGCTGAATGAACTTTATTGCTGCCAGGTATAGCAGTAGTAAGGTGTTGGGACTGCCATTGGAACAGCTTTATGTAGGCCCTAACAGTTTGGGCACCGTTAAAGTGCAATAAATGTATTATTTAGTGTTGTGTGGTGTGGTGTAGTTGCTTTGCTGGCATGCATATACATTTTTTTCCCCACCAAGATTTACATGCTAAAATCGCCACTGATCTTATCATATTTCTCCAATGCCAAATCAGTGTGTCTTGTTTGCAACGAAACTGTCCCTGTTAGGAATCTGAGCATGGCACTTTCAAAAGTTAGGCCTACCTTTCCACCCCAGACAGTAGGCCTACCGACGTAGAAAAATGTAAGATTTAACAGATGGCTACTCTTCTTTAACAACAGAAGGTCACAAGGGTTTCCCTAAAAGCTGTCTGGGTTTAAACATATTTTGTACAGAAAGTAAATAGCTTAATCAATCTAAAGGGAAGTGACAGTTAGACGGGGATTCTCAGAAGCAAACTGCTTCCTGTCCTTTACGTAGACTTCACCATCACACTATTTTCGGCGTAAGTCCCCCCCAAAAAATCCATAATGATATTTATACATTGAAAACAAAAAGTGTGCACCCTATTTTAAAAGGTATTTTTGTGTTTACAGCGGACAGCCAACAAACAGGGATACATGCAGCATTAGGGACTCTGAACAACTTCGGAAGAGCAGATGAAACAGATGCTATTCTACGGTTTTGTACTAACGGTCTTACCCTAACTCCAAACACCAGGCAGCAGTCCCAGGACAGATAAAACGAAAATCGGGGAATCCTTCCTTCCTCATGGAACTTTTTGAAGGGGAGTTGAATATTCAAGGTGATGTTTGTATATAGATATATATTATTTAAGAATGATAGGTATTAATTCTAGGCATTTACATGTATGTTTTCAAAAATGAAGGCTATTTATACAATGAAACATTGTTTTTATTCATACTGTTTGTAAACAATAGCTTCGGCCCTCTTAGGGTCTACTTGACCCGCTTATTGATTAGAAAGTATGATTAGAAACCAAGGCCAACTATATTCAATCTGTGAATAGAAACAATAATTAGAAGCTATGACAAAACTATGATAATAAACTATAAACAACTAAGAAGACAGGGCTGTGTGTGCGTGAATGATTACCTATTATTTAAGTGTGGAATATATTCTCTCTCTCTCTCTCTCAGGCTATGAAAAAAACAAAAGGTAGGACATTGACTCACCATCTCGTGTTGAACTTATGCCCACTCTACAGCAACCCGGGTTGTTATATGATCCTGAGGGTCATCTACGAACGTTGGAACAGCTACAACTATTGAAGATGCAAAAAGGGGTTTTCAGAAATACATTTGGTTTGCAGATATGTATTATTATAAAAATAATGTAACATTATTATCATAATCTTTAGTATTATTATGTTACATGCGAGACATAACCAGAAATGTCAACCTAGACAACTTACAAGAATGTGTTTACCAGGCTGCGATGAAAACACTTTAATTCAAACATGCAATAATATATATTTGATACAATTACCCCCTTTAAAACTGTTGCTGCAATATCACTTCTCAATGTGTACATTTCAAGCTTACAACAATAAACCAACCATCTCAATAATGTTTCTTGGACTAACACACTGAGTTTCCTATTTACTAAAGAACAACCACTAAGACAAAACACAAAAAGTTGTAATATAATCTGTATACATGTCATTCTATACGGAAAACGGGTACATTCTGAAAGATTATGATGTTGATGTGATTTTTAATTCATCTCTCAATTTAGGATAATACTGTTTATTTTATATTTGACTTAAATTGTATTATTTATCATGTCTCATACCCGGCTAACACACTACCAAGCCATGCAAACAGCTATGGAATTAAGTCAGAACCGGTGTGTGTGTCTTTTTTGGATCAATAATTGATCAAGAATGCCCAATAGGCTTGATCTGATCCTCAACCCTATTACGACAGCATATAATGCACAGTCATATGCAAAACCATAAAACTCTGACAAGAAAACAATGAAAACCTTAACACGACTACACGCATTGCCATTATTTTAGTTACCATCCACCCATGGTTGAATTTGGTACTTTTTCTTTGTACAAGCACCAAGCCTCCAAGTGGCTGACAACAGTATTCTTAATGAGAAATATAATCTAATAAACAAATGTCTGCATAATGAAAGACATGAAAACTGTATCCAACAATGTATTTTGATCTGTATAAAACGTTGATATTGTCAGTAAGGTCACTGAGATTAACAATAGACAATAGTTATTGTGGGAGGTTTAGGGTTAAAATATATGGGAAGGATCAGGAATGTTAGAGATTTGGTCACAGTGGCGATTTTGAAAGAGGGAGGTTAGAACCCCAAAGTAATAGGGGGTAAGAAAGATCCTAAAGGTAATTTCATATTTCGGTTTAGGGGGTTATTAACTTTATGGAAAACAATATTCACACTATGTGGATTATAAACATGTACATACATAGAGAGCCAACACATCAAGATCTAACAGGGATGAGTGGTGATTCATAGTACAACAGGAGTCTTCTGTAACCTGCAATACGTGTTAAATATGTTTTACATACATCCATGACTGAATGGTTTCACAAACTCCCTTTAAAGGTTTTGTAAGAAAGTTGTAACAGGCCTCATTCAACAGTCCAGAGATTAACCTAGAGACACCAAAACATCAACGTTTAGAGCAGCTTGGAGATTATTACCCATGTAAGGGGGGGGGCAATAGCTGATTTACCCAACTCTGTACAAACCACAACACTGGGTATGATAACTCTGACGCGTACGTCTAATGATTATTGTAGATGTTTACAACTGAGGGAGTTTACAGTAGGTCAATGAGATGTATAATGGCATAGAGAGCAACAAATTGACCTAAGTGACCTCAAAGACCGACAGCCTACTTTATAATATAAAATGCAGGGATGTGTACTGAACATGTACCCATTATAAAACAAAATGGTCTACGGCCAAATGCATCTATAGTTTTTAATGAAGTGGTCGCTGCATTCATTTAGATTATTTCAACATAGTCTAGAACCAGTAAGAACATAGATGGAATGATCTGCTTTGTGCTATTGAGCAAGAGGCCTGACCCATTTCTATGTAAGAAGCCACACTTTTTATATTCAGCTTCTTAATTAACTAACTCATAAATATGTTTTTTTAAGTCACCTTAACGTATATACTAGTACAACATACTAGGTACATACACTTCAATCATTAGAATAATTTTTGTACACTCGAGAAAACAACATATACATAGTTTTTACAACTCTTTTATAATCTAAATGTATGTGTTGTGCAAAGTATTTTTTATTGTCAGTCCACAGAATGGAACACCTATCATTGAACCATGATAACGTGAGTTACCATTGATATACACTATTAGTTTCTGGGAAATACATCCTTGTTCCTATCGCTTCTAGCATATTTATTTTGACCTCATTTATGAAAGCTCACCCTTCCAGGAAAACATAAGTTTGTTCCCCCCCAACGTAGACCAGTTATAACAATCACATATGTGTGGATTATGTCTGGATTTAGGACTAGCAGAGCATACCTATAAAGCAAAAAGCACGGGGGTGACAGTTGAGAAAATGTTGCATATACATTTTTTAGTATCTCAATATTGTGTTATATGTGGGAATGTCTAATAAACAAATATATTGTATACATTAATAATATTATTTTGCCAGAAATTCTCTATCTCCGTGTCCACCTCCCATACCACCGGTGCCATGAGACATGAAGGTGGAATGATGGGGGTTGGCTCGATGGACCGCTCCTCGGTATCATATAGGCAGGACAGCGTATCGGCTTTAGTGTTCTGGGAGCCTGGCCGGTACGAGATGGTGAAGCGGAACCGGGCAAAGAACATGGCCCACTTAGCCTGACGCCGATTCAGTCTCCTCGCTTCCCGGATATACTCGAGATTACGATGGTCAGTCCAGATGAGAAAATGGTGCTTAGCCCCCTCAAGCCAATGTCTCCACACCTTCAGAGCCTTGACTACAGCTAACAACTTCGTGTCCCCCACTTCATAGTTTTGCTCCGCCGGACCGAGCTTCTTCGAAAAAAAGGCACAAGGGCGGAGCTTTGGTGGTGCGTCCGAGCGCTGGGACATTACGGCCCCGACCCCAGCCTCGGGCGCCAACACTGGCACATTGGTGAACAGCTCCTTCAGACGACTGAAAGCCTCTGCTGACCAGCACAAGCGCGCCGATCCTCCCTTCAGCAGTGAGGTAATGGGAGCAGCCACCTGACCAAAACCCCGGATAAACCTCCGGTAGTAAATCACAAACCCTAAAAACCGCTGCACCTCTTTTACCGTGGGCGGAGTCGACCAATTACGCACGGCTGTAACGAGGTCACACTCCATCACCACCCCGGAGGTGGAAATGCAATAACCCAGGAAGGAAACAGCTAGTTTGGAGAACACACATTTCTCAGCCTTGACATACAGGTCATGCTCCAGCAGTCGCCCAAGTACCTTACGCACCAGAGACATGTGAGCGGCATGTGTGGCAGAATAAATCAGGATGTCATCGATGTACACTACCACTCCCTGCCCGTGCAGGTCTCGGAGAATCTCGTCTACGAAAGATTGGAAGACAGTTGGAGCATTCTTCAACCCATATGGCATGACGAGGTACTCATAATGGCCAGATGTAGTACTAAATGCGGTTTTCCACTCATCTCCTCCCCGGATACGCACCAGGTTATACGCACTTCCACCGCCGTAGCGAGAGGTAGTGGGTAACTAAACCCCACTGTGATGGAATTTAGACCTCTATAATCAATGCATGGACGCAGACCTCCCTCCTTCTTCTTCACATAAAAGAAGCTTGAGGAGTCGGGTGACGTGGAGGGCCAAATGTACCCCTGCCCCAGCGATTCAGTAATATATGTCTCCATAGCCACTGTCTCTTCCTGGGACAATGGGTACACGTGACTCCTAGGAAGTGCAGCATTCTCCAGGAGGTTTATCGCGCAGTCCCCTCGATGATGGGGTGGTAATTGGGTCGCCTTCTTCTTACAGAAGGCGATAGCCAAATCGGCATACTCAGAGGGAATGCGCACAGTGGAAACCTGGTCTGGACTCTCCACCGTAGTCACTCCTACGGAAACTCCTATACACCTGCCTGAACACTCCTCTGACCACCCTCGAAGAGCCCCCTGTCTCCATGAAATCACCAGGTTGTGATGAGCTAGCACCACTGGAAACGCAGGTGAATCGATAAGGAATAGACTAATCCGCTCCTTATGACCCCCCTGCGTTACCATGTCCAGTGGCACTGTGGCCTCCCTGACCAGCCCTGACCCTAATGGTTGGCTATCTAAGGAGTGTATGGGGAAAGGTTGGTCTAACGACACCAGGGGAATCCCTAGCATTAGCGCGAGCCCATGATCCATGAAATTCCCAGCAGCGCCTGAATAGACTAGAGCCTTATGCTGTAGAGAGGGAGAGAACCCAGGGAAAGAGGTTAGCACAAACATATGGCCAACAGGAAGCTCTGGGTGAGTGGTGAGGACTCACCTGGGGTGAACGAGTAGTGCTCTGCCTGCCCTCCCGACTTCCAGACGAGCTCCTCCAGCACCGGTCGGCCGTGTGTCCTTGCCGACCACAACTGGTGCAGGAGGAAACTCCTCCTCCGGTCCCCCTCGATGCCGCCCCTCCTAACTCCATGGAGATGGGAGCAGGAGGGCCTGGGGGTGGAATCAACAGGGCCCGTTCCCAGACGCCCGCGGGAAGCCAGCAGGTTGTCCAGACGAATGGACATGTCCATCAGGTCATCCAATGAGATAGTGGTGTCCCGACATGCTAGCTCCTTGTGGACGTCCTCCCTGAGGCTACAACGGAAGTGGTCCATCAAAGCCCTGTCGTTCCACCCCGCTCCTGCGACCAAGATCCGGAACTCCAGGGCAAAGTCCTGCGCGCTCCTCGTCTCCTGTAGCAGGTGGAACAGCCTTTCACCCGCCGCTCGGCCCTCCGGTGGGTGATCGAGCACAGCCTGGAAGCGGCAGGTGAACTCAGGGTAGTGATCCCTCGCCGAGTCTTGGCCATTCCAGATTGCGTTGGCCCACTCCAGGGCTCGCCCCGTCAGACAGGCGACGAGGACGCTCACGCGGTGACGACGACTGCCGAGCACCGCCCGAACAGGCGGGGGAGCCAACTTCGGCGGGAGTCGTGACACACACTTGCATACTGTCCTACATGTGCTAATTAGAGTTGATTGATTTATGTTCTTCACGTTGTTGTTTTGTATCCATTATCTTATTTCATTCATGTTTATTGTTGGTTAGAGCGTTGGACTAGTAACCGGAAGGTTGCAAATTCAAACACCCGAACTGACAAGGTACAAATCTGTCGTTCTGCCCCTGAACAGGCAGTTAACCCACTGTTCCTAGGCCGTCATTGAAAATAAGAATTTGTTCTTAACTGACTTGCCTAGTTAAATAAAGGTATAAAAAAAATACACCTTCTGGGTGGGGGCAAAGGTTAAAAATGGGAGAAGACTAGTGTTTTGTAGTCGAATTCATCATTGTACAGTATATAAGAATACACAGTGGGGAGAACAAGTATTTGATACACTGCCGATTTTGCAGGTTTTCCTACTTACAAAGCATGTAGAGGTCTGTAATTGTTATCATAGGTACACTTCAACTGTGAGAGACAGAATCTAAAACAAAAATCCAGAAAATCACATTGTATGATTTTTAAGTAATTAATTAGCATTTTATTGCATGACATAAGTATTTGATCACCTACCAACCAGTAACAATTCCGGCTCTCACAGACCTGTTAGTTTTTTTAAAGAAGCCCTCCTGTTCTCCACTCATTACCTGTATTAACTGCACCTGTTTGAACTCATTGCCTGTATAAAAGACACCTGTCCACACACTCAATCAAACAGACTCCAACCTCTCCACAATGGCCAAGACCAGAGAGCTGTGTATGGACATCAGGGATAAAATTGTAGACCTGTACAAGGCTGGGATGGGCTACAGGACAATAGGCAAGCAGCTTGGTGAGAAGGCAACAACTGTTGGCGCAATTATTAGAACATGGAAGAAGTTCAAGATGATGGTCAATCACCATCGGTCTGGGGCTCCATGCAAGATCTCACCTCGTGGGGCATCAATGATCATGAGGAAGGTGAGGGATCAGCCCAGAACTACATGGCAGGACCTGGTCAATGACCTGAAGAGAGCTGGGACCACAGTCTCAAAGAAATCCATTAGTAACACACTACGCCTTCATGGATTAAAATCCTGCAGCGCACGCAAGGTCCCCATGCTCAAGCCAGCGCATGTCCAGGCCCGTCTGAAGTTTGCCAATGACCATCTGGATGACCCAGAGGAGGAATGGGAGAAGGGCATGTGGTCTGATGAGACAAAAATAGAGTTTTATGGTCTAAACTCCACTCGCTGTGTTTGGAGGAAGAAGAAGGATGGGTACAACCCAAAGAACACCATCCCAACCGTGAAGCATGGAGGTGGAAACATCATTCCTTGGGGATGCTTTTCTATAAAGGGGACAGGACGACTGCACCGTATTGAGGGGAGGATGGATGGGGCCATGTATCGCGAGCTCTTGTCCAACAACCTCCTTCCCTCAGTAAGAGCATTGAAGATGGGTCATGGCTGGGTCTTCCCGAAACACACAGCCAGGGCAACTAAGGAGTGGCTGCATAAGAAACATCTCAAGGTCCTGGAGTGGCCTAGCTAGTCTCCAGACCTGAACCCAATAGAAAATCTTTGGAGGGAGCTGAAAGTCCGTATTGCCCAGCGACAGCCCTGAAACCTGAAGGATCTGGAGAAGGTATGTATGGAGGAGTGGGCCAAAATCCCTGCTGCAGTGTGTGCAAACCTGGTCAAGAACTACAGGACACGTATGATCTCTGTAATTGCAAACAAAGGTTTCTGTACCAAATATTAAGTTCTGCTTTTCTGATGTATCAAATACTTCCGTCATGCAATAAAATGCAAATTACTTAAAAATCATGTGATTTTCTGGATTTTTGTTTTAGATTCTGTCTCTCACAGTTGAAGTGTACCTATGATAACAATTACAGACCTCTACATGCTTTGTAAGTGGGAAAACCTGCAAAATCGGCAGTGAATCAAATACTAATTCTCCCCACTGTATCACTATGTTGACGAAAAAGGTTCAAGACTACTTTCTGCACATTTCTGCTATTTTCTTAGGCTATACAAGTGCTATCTCTTGCAAATAAAATTATGTTTATACCTATGCAGTACCTTTAGCAGTAATAATAATAATAAACCTCTAATTTAGTAAATAAAACAATTATGACAGGTGTGTTGTAATAAAAACGAGTGGTTTCCACTGATTAAATTCAGTCTTTCTGCTGTGTGAAGAGGGAATACCCAGATATTCACAAAGTTTGTGACACATGACAGGTTGTTCCTTTGGCAGTGATTACAGCCTCAAGTCTTCTTGGGTGTGACGCTACAAGCTTTGCACAGCTGTATTTGGGGTCTCTAAATCTTCTGTGCAGATCCTCTCAAGCTCTGTCAGGTTGGATGGGGAACGTCACTGCACAGCTATTTTCAGGTCTCTCCAGAGATATTCGATCAGGTTCATGTACGGGCTCTGGCTGGGCTACTCAAGGACGTTCAGAGACTTGTCATCAAGGATCTCTCTGTACTTTTCTCCATTCATCTTTCCCTCGATCCTTAGTCTTCAAGTCCCTGCCACTGAAAAACCCCCACAGCATGATGCTGCCATCACCATGATTCACCGTAGGGATGGTGCCAGGTTTGCCCCAGACGTGATGCTTGTAATTCAGGCATTCAGTACATTTGAATGACACTAAGGGGCAGTGTTTTACAACTAATGCCAGTTTGCCAGAGGCTGATGGAGTGCAGGTATTTGTTCACATGCATATACACACACTTTCATTCACATAAACACATACAAGAACACACACATACATGTAATAGTGCCAGACATGCACACAAACATATACAGTTGGCATTGCTAATATGATTTTAGTTGTCCTTGATGTCCTTTAACTTACATTTATTTATTATAATTTTTTTTGCATTGTCGTTTGCTGTTTTCTTCTGACTTTTCATTTTTTCTCTTTAGTTCAATCAATTGGTTGTTGGTGGGTTCCTGGGGGGGGGGGGGGGGACTGTGGGAGAGGGTCTCGAATGTTTGAGGGGCAGCTATTGGGGAAATGTGGGGGGAATCTTGGAGGGTTCGGGTTAACGTTTTTTGGCCTGGTGGTAGATCGGTCAACATGCCCTTGAGCAGGTCATTGATCCTGGATGCTTCTGTGTGTCGCTCTGAATGGGAATCTGTTGGATGACTGGTATGATGTAGTTATTGAGCGGCTTCACTGCAAGTATATTATATTGTATTGTATTGTATTGTATATTTCAAATATTCAATAAATAATAAAAAATACATGTAAAAAAAAGAGCAAACAGTTCAGTCTTGGTTTCATCAAACTAGAGAATCTTATTTCTCATGGTCTGAGAGTCTTTAGATGCCTTTTGGTAAAATCCAAGTGGGCTGTCATGTGCCTTTTACTGAGGAGTGTCTTCAATCTGGCCACTCTACCATAAAGGCCTGATTGTTGGAGTGCTGCAGAGATGGTTGTACTTCTGGAAGGTTCCCCCATCTATACAGAGGAACTCTAGAGCTCTGTCAGAGTGATCGTCGGGTTCTTGGTCACCTCCCAAACCAAGGCCCATCTCTGATTGATCAGTTTGGGTTAGGGTTCAATTTTTGAATGATGGAGGCCACTGTGTTCTTGGGGACCTTCAATGCTGCAGACATTTTTTGGTACACTTCCCTAGATCTGTGCCTCAACAGAATCCTGTCTCGGCGCTCCACAAACAATTCCTTCGAACTCATCTCTTGTTTTTTTGCTCTGACATGCACTGGCAACTGTGGGACCTTATATAGACAGGTGTGTGTGCCTTTCCAAATCACGTCCAATCTATTGAATGTACCACAGGTGGACTCCAATCAAGTTGTAGAAATATCTCAAGGATGATCAATGGAAACACCTGAGCTCAATTTCGAGTCTCATAGCAAAGGCTCTGTATACTTATGTAAATAAGGTATTTCTCGTTTTTGCAAAAATGTCTGAAAACCTGTTTTCACTTTGTCATTAGGTCGTATTGGGTGTAGATTTATGAGGGGAAAAATGTGTTGTATCCATTTGCATTGCAAAAAAATGTGGAAAAAGTCAAGGGGCCAGAATTTTTTCCGAATGCACTGTAACATACTAAATGGAGGGATACAAATTGACATCCCAAATCCTACAAATACCACCTGAGGCCCTTGTGCGAAGTCGTTTCACAACAATTCTTAATGCAACCAGGGGAGAAACACACTTTGAAAGCAGCTTTGATGGCCACAGTTAAGAGGAAGATCCCAGCTTCCCATTAATCTTACATTTATTTCTGCTCTTAAAAATAAGTGAACTGCACCATTTTAAAACCTGAGTTTTTAGAAACAGCGTGGTTTAGGCGTTACAGGGGGTATATGTATACAGCAATAGTGAGCTTCTATTGGTCAATCTCACCATGATATTGCCAAGTATTAGCATTAACTATGGTTTCATTCTGTAAGATGGAACAGTCGGCAGCATTGAATTCAACGGACACGGTACTGATCTGAACAACCAGTTCAAAAATGGTAATCACCCCCAGAGGGCTAAATGTATTTTATTTTATTTATATTTTTATTTAACCTTTATTTGACTAGTCAAGCCAGTTAAGAACCAATTCTTATTTACAATGACGGCCTACCAAAAGGCAAAAGGTCTCCGGCAGGGACGGGGGCTAAAGTGAATAGAAATATATGACAAAACACACATCACGATGAGAGACACAACACTACATAAAGAGACAACAACATAGCATGGTAGGCAGTAACAGAACTCTGTTGTAACAGATAGGCTTACATTATTCAGTGTTTATACATCCTTGGCTGAGTACCAGTGGAAAGTTAGGGACAGTCAAGTCAGCAATAGCCCGTGTTGCTAGCAACAAGATAATGTTTTGAGTTCATGATCTAGCTAATGATTAGCACACTGGGGTAAATGTAGATGGGCAACCCCATTCAACAGGTTCTCATGCTTATTGCTAAATAACACACCTGCCTGATAATATGGACTGATATGGTATTGGGCTCATTTCTTAGAAGTAAAATTATATTTTAGATGGTGTCAGCATAATTTTATTTTCATTCGTTTTGTAGTAATAAAATTAGTCTGAAAAGTCCAAAGTAATTAGCCTCTCTGTTTCCAGGTTAGACCAACACAATACTTTTATTCATAACAGAATCTTCAGCCTATTAGGACTGGACATGAATTCCTATACAACGGATGGGTCCCATTATGTCTGGCGAAAACCAAACACTGCATTCCACAGTAAGAACATCATACCAACGGTCAAGCATGGTGGTGGTAGTGTGATTGTTTGGGGATGCTTTGATGCCTCAGAACCTGGAAATACTAAAATAGAGAAATTCAGAACGGTGGAAATACTGTTGTACGACACTGTATATGTACACTGAGTGTATAAAACATTTAGAACAACTTCCTAATATTGAGTTGCAAATGCCCCTTTTTCCTTCAGAACATCCTCAATTCGTTGGGGCAAGGACTCTACAAGGTGTCGAAACATTCTACAGGGATGCTGGCCCATGTTGAATCCAATGCTTCCCGCAGTTGGATTAAATTGGCTGGATGTCCCTATATGAGGTGGATCATTCTTGATACACACAGGAAACTATTGAGTGTGAAAAAACAAGGGGTTTGGTGGTGATTTTCTAAACTGTTAGTTAGACCAACAGTTTAAAGTAATATGGAAAAATATTGTTATTTGAGTTGTGATTGGGGTATATTGGCCAAATGATCAGGAAAGTTGTTGGTGTATTTTCATTCCAACGTTCATCAGAAGCAACCATATTACAGCTATTTGTTTAAAATGCCTTAGTAAGTTACATAGTTTATGTTACTACTGTTCTCTCCTTCTTCCCTTTTTTTCCTGGTCTCAGGACGTTTTCGCCCACTCATCACCGCTCAAGTCTGTTTCCACAGTCATGAGACCTAGTCTCCTTCCACCATTGTCACGGTGATAGCGGAAAAGAATGGCCTTCAGGCTAAAGATGGTGGATATGGGCGGGGGGGGGGGGGGGGGGGGGGGGGGGGGGGGTTCCTCCATAGACACCAATGCGATAGCAGCCTGCTTAGTCCTTGACTTCCATTTAAACAGAACCATTGAGGGAGTAGAACATATTGCTTCCTCTTCTGTCTCTGCTTGAGACTCCAGAATGCTGAGTCACAATGACAATGCAGAAATACAGCCAGGGCAGAGCCTGAGTCAGTCCACACTGTAGTAAAGGGGCTGAATAATTTTGCACGCCCAATTTTTCAGTTTTTGATTTGTTAAAAAAGTTTGAAATATCCAATAAATGTCGTTCCACTTCATGATTGTGTCCCACTTGTTGTTGATTCTTCACAAAAAAAATACAGTTTTATATCTTTATGTTTGAAGCCTGAAATGTGGCAAAAGGTCGCAAAGTTCAAGGGGGCCGAATACTTTCGCAAGGCACTGTATATCGATGCCCGATTCCACCTGATTCTCTGCTGGGCGTGAAATAGTGTGACTATAGGTTATTTAGTGTGGTCTCAATCAAATGAGTCATAGCCTATAGGCTATAGGCTACGAAGTGCATCCTCAGAGAAGCACAGAGCAAAGTTATATTTCTAAGATAGCTGCTGGGATAGCGTAAATAAAACTAGACTGCATTACACACTACAACGGATATTCCAACCCTGAGGCCTGCTCTGCCCTTGCTGGTCAAAACCGTTTTTTTTGCTGACTAACCAATGCTGTGCTGTGTAAGCCTACAATGGCAGTTCAGGAGGAGAGTCAAAGAATTCCTCAGAAAATTATTTTATTATTAATTATTAAGGCAACATCTTGCGCGTAGACTAGCCTATAGCCTATGTTCTGTTCAGTTTGAGAAGGAGAGCATTTGAGGACCGGAGGTCAACTTTGATAGCTTACTACTACTACTATAATTGATTTGAAGAAAAACAATATGTTTCTTGCCCATGATGTCTTTATACAAGTTATTGACATCACAATTAGCCAGATTTTAGTTACTTACATTGTGGTGCTGAAACTTGAAGCAGCAGTCGCGGCACAATCAATTGCAGATGGACAGCTGATAGTGCAAAACATTGGCAAATTGGAATATGAATAATTCATTTTAAACCGTCTTCATTTAATTAGACTTTACTAACAACAAGAGGGCTTTGTGTTGGAGCCTATTTCTTCCTATTTAAGAAACAAGAGGTAGCTCTACCTGATTGACGACAGAATTAGGTTACAGGCTGCTATATCCATAGATTTGTCGTTAAATTCCTCCACCAACCATGCACTCTTTAAATATCCTCCCTCCATGTCAGAGAAAGGGATGTTAAGTTAAAACCAGTACTGGAATTGAGGGGGTATGAGAGGGTATGCCATAGGCCTACCTTTTATTGAAGAAAATGTCAAAATGCAAATGACAACCCATTGTTATCTTAAAATTTTGAATAAGATAAAATAGATCCGATTACATACAGTGATCTATGACAGCACTTTGGTCAATTATGCTTTATGCTTAAAACAAGCTGAAAATACCCTGGAAAGACATGACTTCGATGCATATGGGAATATCATCGTTCAGTTTCTTTGACATTCAGAGTCTTAGCTACAATCTTCTATAGTGGAGGAGGCAAACAATGTCATTTGCATGGGAAGTAATCTAATTCTGTACCTTTAGATTGATTAAGCTATTTACTTTCTGTACAAAATATGTTTAAACCCAGACAGCTTTTAGGGAAACCCTTGTGACCTTCTGTTGTTAAAGAAGAGTAGCCATCTGTTGAATCTTACATTTTTCTGCGTCGGTAGACCTACTGTCTGGGGTGGAAAGGTAGGCCTAACTTTTGAAAGTGCCATGCTCAGATTCCTAACAGGGACAGTTTCGTTGCAAACAAGACACACTGATTTGGCATTGGAGAAATATGATAAGATCAGTGGCGATTTGAGCATGTAAATCTTGGTGGGGCAAAAAATGTATATGCATGCCAGCAAAGCAACTACACCACACCACAATAAACAATACATTTATTGCACTTTAACGGTGCCCAAACTGTTAGGGCCTACATAAAGCTGTTCCAATGGCAGTCCCAACACCTTACTACTGCTATACCTGCCAGCAATATAGTTCATTCAGCCTCAATTACTGCCTTTAAAAAAAACACATATTTGATATGGCTGATTTGTCATACCAGTCGTTTCTACTGACAATTGAGAAGTACAAATTATGGCATAAGCGGACTACAAGCGTAATAAGAGGCAATCCGTAATTTCGATTAAGACATCAATGTGCGAGGTTTGACGATGTACAGCGACAGAATTCAGAACATGGGCCGTTCTTACCATATTCTCCCTGTGCACCAAGTCAGAACCAATGGATAAATAAAGGGGGCATATAAGCAGACAATGAAAGCTCTGACAATATTTGATGATGATATGTCTCTAAAACAGGCTGTAGGCTACATGTGCACCACCAAGTCAGAACAGTAGGCTAAGTTATGAGGGGGAAAAGGACCCAATTACTGGCAGAAGGGACATGGGCTACTAACAGCTTACAACATACACATGGGCTACTAACATACAACATACACTTGGTATTAACTTCTTAGCTACTGTAGGCATATCTCCCTGTCATATTACATATTACATAATACAGACATATTACATACATAATTTATGCCTTTCTGTACTCAGCTGTTTGTGCTGTGCTCACATGAACAGGAAGGTGACGCGACGGTCCATCGTGGGCAATTTTGTCATCACACTTTGTCATCAAATTCTGGCATAATATGGATTTATGGTGCTTTCAAGACAACTGGGAAATCCCCCCCAAAAAACAAGGTCGAATCATAAAGTCAGGTTAAAACCTCTTAAAGATATTGGTTCCCAATTGGGACTCAACCCTCCCACGTTCAGCTGAAACGGTGGCGCATGGAACGCAAAAATATTCTTAGAAATATTTAACCTCCACACATTAACAAGTCCAATAGCTCAAATGAAAGATAAACACCTTGTTCATCTAGCCAGCAAGTCAGATTTCTAAAATGTTTTACGGCGAAAACATAGTACATATTTATGTCAAACCACCACCAGACACAGCTCATTTGAATAGCCAAAACATGCTATCAACAAAACGCAGGATTAAAAAATAAATCATTCACTAACCTTTTGAAAATCTTCATCAGATGACAGTAATAGGACATGTTACACAGTACATTTTTTTTTTCAATAATATGCCATTTATATCCATAAATGTCCATTTACATTGAGTTCATGGTCAGAAATTACTCAAAAATGTCCGCAGGAAATCTAGGTAGCGCGGCAAGATAACGTAAATAGACATCATAAACTTTGACTAAATATACATGTTCTACATATAGTTATAAAGATACACTGCTTCTTTATGCAACCGCTTTGTTACATTTATTTTTAACGTTACAGAAATCGCACACTATTCAATATGCTGAGACGGCGCTCAGATACAAGCTACATTTCTCCGTAATGTTGGAGTCAACAGAAACACAGATTTAAGCATAAATATTCCCTTACCTTCGATGGTCTTCGTTCAGAATGTTGTGGAAGGCTTCATACTTACCCAATACATCGTTTGGTTTCAAGTCTTGCGTCTTTGTATTAGCTACTGCTAATAACATCAGCTGAAATGCACCCAAAATGTCCTCTCGTCCGGAAAAGTTGCGCATCAAAACTTCAAAATTACATATTATATGTCGATTAAACAGGTCAAACTAAGTGCAGAAGCAAGCTTTATGATGTTTTTAACACACAAAACAAATTTCAATTCAATCGGTCATCGTCTGTCCTTCTCTTGAGTGCTGGAACAAAGGCATGGCTGGGACCAATTCGCGCCACAATGCAAAACATATTTTCTCATGGCACGCACTAATTTCACTCCCATAGGGCCAATTCTTGCGGGATTTGAACGATTAAAAGCTCTACTGAATGAGGACATCTAGTGGAAGACATAGAAAGTCTCCCCAGAATCATAACTGGTTGGGAAGGGTGGGGGCGATGACGTCAAAGTTGCTCCAACTTTCATGACCACAAAAACTAGTTTGGAAGAATGCCTGCCCTGTGAGTTCTGCTATACTTACAGACATAATTCCAACGGTTTTAGAAGCGTTAGAGTGTTTTCTATCCAATAATAATTATTATATGCATATATTAGCAATTTTTGACAGATTTTTTTTTCAGTTTACTAGGGGTACCCAATCCCTCCAAAGGGGGCATATGTCTGCCATATCTTTAACAGGTTTTAACATCAAAATATGGGTGGTCTGTGACACACAATCCAGCTATGCTTGGAAGATGCAAGTCTACACAGGGAAGCCGACCGGTGGGGGCCCAGAGAAGAACCAGGGGATGGGGGTTGTGCTTCATGTGACAGATGATCTGAGGGGCAGGTACAATGTCACGTGTGACAATTTCTCCACCTCTTATGAACTCAGCCAGCAGCTCCTGACGAGGAAGATCACCGTTGTTGGCACAGTTAGAAAGAACAAGCCTGAGCTCCACCCTGCTATCCTTGCAACAAGGGGGAGAGAGAACTTCTCATCAAAGGTTGCCTTCACCCCACCACTACTCTAAGAATGTGGTCCTCCTGAGCACACTTCACAAAACGGCTGAGATCAGTGATCGTGAGGACAGGAAGCCAGCCATCATCCTGGACTACAATCACAACAAAGGAGGTGTTGACAACCTGGAAAAGGTGATTGGAACTTACAGCTGCAGGAGGATGACTGCCTGCTGGCCCCTGGTCATCTTACACAACATCATTGATGTCTCCTCATACAATGCCTTTGTAATATGGAACAAGATCAACCCTACCTGGATGCTTGATAAGCAGAACAAGAGGAGGGTGTTCCTGGAGCAGCTGGGAAAGGCACTTGTAACCCCACACATTCAAAGAAGGGAGTGGCTCCCCTGCACAGCAGCCTCTGCAGCGCTTGTGAAAGCTGTTCAGGGGGCTGATTCTTGTCCTGATCCACCTGACGCTGCAGCTGGGCCAAGCAAGAGGAGGAGAAGTCAATTCTTCCCCCCAAAGAAGGACTGTAAAACAAATACTATGTGCTGCACATGTGAGAAATACATCTGCAAAGTCCATGCACACACACATGCATACTGTCCTTCATGTGCTAATTATAGTTGATTGATTTATGTTCTTCATGTTCTTGTATCTACTATCTTATTTTATTTGTATTTATTGTTGTTGTTTACACACCTTGTGGGTGGGGGCAAAGGTTAAAAAACTAGACTAGTATTTTGTAGTTGAATTCATCATTGTACAGTATATAACAATTTATCACTATGTTACCAAAAACGTTCAAGACTATTATACTTTCACTTCAATAAAATGCATTCAAAACTACTTTATGCACATTTCTGCTACTTTCTTAGGCTATACAAATGCTATCTTTTGCACAAAAAAAATTGTTAACACCTGCACAGTTCCTTTAGCAACAATAATAATAATAGCCTCTACTTTAGTAAAGAAAACAATTATGACAGCTATGTTGTAATAAAACGAGTGGTGTCCACTGAATAAATGCAGTCTTTCTGCATTGTGAAGAGGGAAAACCCAGATATTCATAAAGTTTGTGATGCATGACAGGTCGTTTCTTCATGCAAAATATATTTTGGGTTTAAAATTAAATTAAGCTGCTTTATTTTAGGGGTTTAGTGAAGGCCGGGCATTTTTTACCTTTAGGACAAGGGGAGTATTCAGAATGTTAAGACTACACAGGGGTTAAGTATATTTAAAACCAAATTCTTTTAGACATTTACTCAAGTGGGATTTTACTGGGTGAGTTTCACTTTTACTTGAGTCATTTTCTATTACGGTATCTTTACTTTTACTAAAGTATAACAATTGGGTACTTTTTCAACCACTGGTATTCAAAGCCTTTACTTAATACTTTGTTGAAGCACCTTTGGCAGCGATTACAGCCTCAAGTCTTCTTGAGTGTGGCGCTACACGCTAGGCACACCTCTATTCAGGGAGTTTCTCTCATTCTTCTCTGCAGATCCTCTCCAACTCTGTCAGGTTGGATGGGGAACGTCACTGCACAGCTATATTCAGGTCTCTCTAGAGATGTTCGATCAGGTTCGGGTCCCGGCTTCGGCTGGGCCACTCAAGGACATGCAGATACTTGTTCTGAAGCCACTCTTGCGTTGTTTTGGATGTATGCTTAGGGTCATTGTCTTGCTGGAAGGTAAACCTTCGCCCAGTCTGAGGTCTTGAGCGCTCTGGAGCAGGTTTTCAACAAGGATCTCTCTGTACTTTGCTCCGTTCAGCTTTCCCTCGATCCTGTCTAGTGTCCCAATCTGACTAGTGTCCCAATCCCAGCATGATGCTGCCACCACTTTGCTTCACCGTAGGGATGGTGCCAGGTTTCCTCCAGATGTGACACTTGGCATTCAGGCCAAAGAGTTCAATCTTGGTTTCATCAGACCAGATAATCTTGCCTCTCATGGTCTAAGAGTCCTTTAGGTGCCTTTTGGCAAACTCCAAGTGGGCTGTCATGTGCCTTTTACTGAGAAGCGGCTTCCGTCTGGCCACTCTACCAAAAAGGCCTGATTGGTGCAGAGATGGTTGTCCTTCTGGAAGGTTATCCCATCTCTACAGAGGTACTAACCCCCTTAAGATTGATTTATTTTGTTGTCAATATTCTGAACAAAAATTGTAATCACTGTTCTGCAACATATGCTTCAACAATTAATGTATTTGCTATGCTAGACCTAAGGGATAAGGTTAGCTTTATAATTGTTCTTTTATGTTAAAAATCTAGAAAACCATGCCAGATTACTAACTAAATTAGCACTGGAGCATTTAATATAGCTATAAAACAAAACAAAAATATGTTTGGAGATTTGTAGTACACATGAATGAATAAACTAAATGTTAGCGTTAAATAATCAAGGCCTTTAAACACTTGTTTGACAATAATTGTACAAATGAAATGCCTTTTATGGTGTCTGACGGAGTTGACAGAAATCCACTTAGTTGCATTTAATTATAAAATAGGAGGTTGTTCCTTTACATGGTGTTAACAGCTGATACTTTTGTCTGTCAAAATATAAACTTCACATTTTGATAATATTAATAATATTTGTAGAAAAAAGGTATATTGTCACATCTTTTAAGAATCACTGAGCTCTAAAACAGCAACATTTTCCTCTCTGCCCCATGGCAAATAAATCCATAGATTTTCGCTACACTAGATATGATATAACCAAAGATTGTTGTTATTCAGCATTTCTGGATATTACAGGCTTTGCCTAATCAAAACACTGCAATAGATTCTATAACTAACCTGGTATTGGCTGTACTCTCTTCGTTCCATATTCTGGAAACCAGTTATCTTATACTGGTCCGTGTCCATTTGAAAACACAGATAGATAATATATAAATAAAATATTTTTGAGGTTTTCTCCAGTGTTTGTGTATTTGCCTGTTGCCTTTTCTTTGCAGGTTTTGCCTTACACAATCTAGTGCAGGAGTATTAGATTTACCCTAAGAGGTCCGGAGTCTGCTGGTTTTCTGTACTACCTGATAATTAATTGCACACACCTGGTGTCCCAGATCTAAATCAGTCCCTGATTAGATGGGAACAATTTAAAAAGCAGTGGAACTGGCTTCTAGGTCCAGAGTTGAGTTTGAGGGGTATAGTGCATTTTAAAGTTGAAGAGCACCAACCACAGATACACATGCTCGTTAGACCATCTCGAAGACTAAATTCAATATAGAATCAGTGTGATGAGGTGACAAAAAGATTGTTTTACTATTGTAACATGCAGTGAATAGAATTCTGTTGTCCTCTGGTTTAGAAATCAAACTCTGGTTCTCTTATTGCAGACCAAATTGTATACATTTTCCACAGGTGTTTTATAGAGGACATTGTAATGCAAGGTATGCTACAGTATATGTTTAGGATATGCCGTGTTGGCTAATTTGCATATGCAGCCTAGTTTTTAAACCTCCATTCTAGCATACATGACACACACATCTTTCTATACGCTTTTCTTTGGCTTTCTAATCAAAGTATATGATTGAATGTTTCTTTAAGCCTGCAGCTTCTTACTTGAAAATAGACATGTAATCAGACCAAAACATGATAAAAATAAATGTCACTGACAGACAGCTAATGAAACACTAGCCTCATGAGCAGGCAAATTGACAGTTACAGTAGCAGGCTAGGCTAGTCAAACTGACATTGGCTAGCCTAAAAAAAATGGCTAAATGGTGAATGGAGTTACCTCTTCATGGGACAATTTGTATTGCATGCTGCATTTTTCAAGTGCACTCAAAAACAGATGTTTATCTTATTTGTCTTTGGGAGTTCATCAAACACATACAGCAAACAGTTTGAGTTTTCAGACCTCACTTGAGGCTGTGTTTACATCCTAGATAGAGGCAGTGTTAAACTACACTTTTTATGAGAATATGTGCAAGAATTGAAGGTGCCAACAACTGTTATAGTTATAATAAGAATGTTTACTGTCAAATATAAAAGATTTGCTCCTCCCTCGATGGGGATAATTTTTTCAGCTTCCGCCCACAACCTATAGTTGCATATTTGAATGAATACTTGAGAGAGTAGCCCCCCATTCACATTCTATGGATAGGCCATAGGCCTATCCAAGCCTTTACACTTAATGTAGTTGGTCCAGTTGGCATCGCGACACTCACTTTAATTGGATTGATAATGTATTTCTATCCCAGTTCACTTTCACTACAACAAAGTAATCAGCCTCTCTGTTTTCAGCTAGACTAACACAATACTTGTTTAATTTTATTAAATATAGAATCTTCAGCTTATTAGGACTGGACATGATTTCCTTTACAACCATGTATGTATGTACGTATGCATGTGTGTGTGTGTGTGTGTGTGTGTATGTATATATGTATACTTTTTAATTAATTGATACTGCAATTAAATTGTGTAATCAAGTCAGCAGTTAATAGAGTATTAGACATTACTAATTTTGTGCCATATTCTGGTCTAGTGGTAATGCTGCTGACTCTGGACCACACATGGCCCTTTGCGGCATGGATTCAAACCCTGCCTACGCTTCATATCTGTATTGCTCTACCTTTGTCACACCCCTCTCATTCATAACTTGATATCTCAATAAAGAAAGGGGAAAATACTAATATCATTTCGAGACCATGTATGACCCAAACATGATGAAGGGAACATATATAGAATAATGGGTTTTGACATTGGTGGTGACTTTCTGAACTGTTATAGTTAGACAAACAGTTTAAAGTAATACAGAAATATATTGTTTTTTCCTTTTGACTAAATTGACAACATTTTCAGGAAAGTTGTTTTATTTTCCCTTCAATTCACCAGAAACAACCATTCACAGCTATTTGTTTAAAAATGCCTTAGTAAGTTACACAGTACATGTAAGGTGCATAGTATAGTACACTGCTCAAAAAAATAAAGGGAACACTTAAACAACACAATGTAACTCCAAGTCAATCACACTTCTGTGAAATCAAACTGTCCACTTAGGAAGCAACACTGATTGACAATAAATTACACATGCTGTTGTGCAAATGGAATAGACAACAGGTGGAAATTATAGGCAATTAGCAAGACACCCCCAATAAAGGAGTGGTTCTGCATGTGGTGACCACAGACAACTTCTCAGTTCCTATGCTTCCTGGCTGATGTTTTGGTCACTTTTGAATGCTGGCGGTGCTTTCACTCTAGTGGTAGCATGAGACGGAGTCTACAACCCACACAAGTGGCTCAGGTAGTGCAGCTCATCCAGGATGGCACATCAATGCGAGCTGTGGCAAGAAGGTTTGCTGTGTCTGTCAGCGTAGTGTCCAGAGCATGGAGGCGCTACCAGGAGACAGGCCAGTACATCAGGAGACGTGGAGGAGGCCGTAGGAAGGCAACAACCCAGCAGCAGGCCTGCTACCTCCGCCTTTGTGCAATGAGGAGCAGGAGAAGCACTGCCAGAGGTCTGCAAAATGACCTCCAGCAGGCCACAAATGTGCATGTGTCTGCTCAAACGGTCAGAAACAGACTCCATGAGGGTGGTATGAGGGCCCGATGTCCACAGGTGGGGGTTGTGCTTTACAGCCCAACACCGTGCAGGACATTTGGCATTTGCCAGAGAACACCAAGATTGGCAAATTCGCCACTGGCGCCCTGTGCTCTTCACAGATGAAAGCAGGTTCACACTGAGCACATGACAGACGTGACAGTCTGGAGACGCCTGGAGGATGTTGCTGCCTGCAACATCCTCCAGCATGACCGGTTTGGCGGTGGGTCAGTCATGGTGTGGGGTGGCATTTCTTTGGGGGGCCGCACAGCCCTCCATGAGCTCGCCAGAGGTAGCCTGACTGCCATTAGGTACCGAGATGAGATCCTCAGACCCCTTGTGTGACCATATGCTGGTGCGGTTGGCCCTGGGTTCCTCCTAATGCAAGACAATGCTAGACCTCATGTGGCTGGAGTGTGTCAGCAGTTCCTGCAAGAGGAAGGCATTGATGCTATGGACTGGCCCGCCTGTTCCCCAGACCTGAATCCAATTGAGCACATCTGGGACATCATGTCTCTCTCCATCCACCAACAATATAAATACATTTTGTAACACTTTTTGGTCCATGTAGATGTTTTGTGAATGCTTAAATAGTGGTGTGAATACAATTATGTACATTGATGTTTTGCTGTGTCGCCCACAGACTGTCCAGGAGTTGGCGGATGCTTTAGTCCAGGTCTGGGAGGAGATCCCTCAGGAGACCATCTGCCACCTCATCAGGAGCATGCCCAGGCGTTGTAGGGAGGTCATACAGGCACGTGGAGGCCACACACACTACTGAGCCTCATTTTGACCTGTTTTATGGACATTACATCAAAGTTGGGTCAGCCTGTAGTGTGGTTTTCCACTTTAATTTGGAGTGTGACTCCAAATCCAGACCTCCATGGGTTGATAAATTTGATTTTGTTGTCAGCACATTCAACTATGTAAAGAAAAAAGTATTTAATAAGAATATTTCATTCATTCATATCTAGGATGTGATATTTTAGTGTTCCCTTTATTTTTTTGAGCAGTGTATATGTTCCTGCTGTTGTCTCCTTCCCTTTTTCCTTTTCTTCAAATCTGGTATCAGTCGGTCTTCACCCATTCATCACCCTTCATGTCTGTTTCTGCAGTCACAAAACTGCGCCTCCTTCCACCATTGTCACTGTGATAACAGAACAGAACTACCTTGAGACCAACGATGGTGGAAAAATGAAGATAGTTAACAGAGGCTGTTTACCACTGTCTGCTTAAGGAGGTGGCTCCTTAAGCAGACAATGCGATAGTGGTCTGCTTAGTTAATTGACTTCCATTTGGGGAAAATGAAGGAGTGGGCTGTCTTGCTTCCTCTTCCGTCTCTGCTTGAGACTACAGAATGCTGAGTCACAATGACAAGGCAGAAATACAGCCAGGGCAGAGCCTGAGTCAGTCCATACTGTAGTAGAACCAACAGGAGGTTATGACAGGAATAAGCAGGGGAACAAATTTGACTGGGGACAGGGGGGACATGCATTTTTGTCCAAATGCGAGGCAACGGTGTGCTTTTGAACCATGCGGATCCCTCCGAGCAGTCGGGAAGGCTGTTTGCAGTGTTTATTTAACGCCACCAAAATATAAATATGTATGTCCCCCCACATCTAAAACCAATGTTGCGCCCCTGGTGGGAGGGAGCAATAGGGAGAGAGGGGGAGGGGGAAAGAGTAAAGAAGAAAAACACTGTCACCCTTCAGAACTTCAATAGAAAGAGTTATGTAATGGTTAATCATTTACGGTATTACTTACTGTTCACAACTTTGTGCGGCTGGTCACGTGATGGACCCTGTCATGACTTTAACAACTTAACACAGGTTCTCGGGGTTGAACATTACAGAAGAGATTTGCATAGAGAAATTAAGACAATTATTTGCCAATTTTAATCCTGTTTGCCATTCTGCTAAAATAAGGTCACTTAGAACAACCTGGAGGGGTAGACGTAACATAGTAAAAGTATATTTGGGAATACTTCAATTAGTATGATATGTATTCATTTGTGGCTGTCCATCATCAATTTGGTATTATAATAAACGAATGGTAATTCGTACAATATGTTACGAATTGCAATTTGTACAATATGTTACGATTTGCTAAACATATGATATGTTACGAATTCCAATTTGTTGTGGCTAACTTTAGCTCAATGGCTAGGTGTAGCGTTAGCTAGGTGGCTAAAAATTAGTTAGGTTAGGGCTTAAGGGTTAAGGTTACGTCTAAAATAAGGTTAGGAGTTACGTTAAAGGGTTAGGGTTAGCTAACATGCTAAGTAGTTGCAAAGTAGCTAAAAAGTAGTAAATAGTTGCAAAGTTGATAATTAGCAAAAAAGCTGAAGTTGTCCGTGATGAGTTACAAGCAACTTTTGGGATGCTAGACGTTTGCGTTACATGCTCACCCAAACTTATACTTTAAGCATGACACATAATTTTGTCAAAAAGTGATGTCCCTTTTCGCAAAAAAAAGGAATGCCAAGTATGTCACAGCCCTTTTTGTAACACCGGTTTAAGCATGAGTCTACTGCCACTTCCAACAGTCTGAAGAGGCTTCGTCTCATTGTCTCCAAAACTTTGATGGCACTCATAATAAAATCATTACGCTATTAAGTGAGGTTCAGCCTAGAACAGTTGATCAAAGTAACAGAAAGCAAGGCACATACTTCAATGATTATCTATGTTGAAAACCCTTACCCCCATTTGAAGCAGCTTCATAATTTTTCAACAAACAATGAACCTAGATAGTAGCTATGACAAACTGATAGATAGAGCCTGTTTTGGTTTACATTTTTAGGAAAAAGGGGGTCCTATTCTCAAACAATTGGAGTAGAGGCACTATCTTACATACTAGGCCAGGAAAGACCAGGGTCTGTATAAATCAGTGGAGGCTGGGGGGAGGAGCTTCCCCATCAATGTAATGTTAATCAATGTGATCTAAAAGGCAAAACTGATCCTAAATCGGCACTCTTACTCTGATAGGCTTGATGCATACTGCCCCAGTAGACCTAAGCTGTGTTCGAATACCCATACTAAAATACTGTATACTACATACTTAAGGAGCACATACTGCATACTATCCGTTCATAGGGCTCCCGAATGGCGCAGCGGACTATTTAAAAAATAAAAAAAATGTTTTATTAACAACAAATCAATACATAAATCACATGAGGGAACACAAGCATACATAGATTACAAACAATAGACAATCGAGCTAGGGGGTACAATATCACATTACAATTACACAAGGACCTTAAGGGACATGCATATACTTACAATTCTAACAGCTTTTTTGTTAGTAGAGCATTGAGCATTTAACCGTCTTAAAATACAGTTCAATTTCTTTTTGTAGGGTACGAAAATGTGGTTTTCTGTTTGTAAATTTACATTTGTGTATATGAAATTTGGCCAAAAGAATAATGAAAATAATGAAATTAATTACATAAAAATGTTTCAGCTTATTTCTCAATTAGCCTAATATTAGAATGAGTGTTCCAATTCTTCCTATTTTCTTCTAAGGATATAACACACACACCTTTTTTCAACAATAACCGCTGTAGTTAGACCTGCACTGCAGCGTTGCCTTTGGCTGATACTACTGCTTTAGTTGTTTCCAATAAAATGTTACTTTGATATAAACTAAGCAGCAACAAAAAAAATATAGACCGAGATGAAGAGGTCAAGGCGAGAGACTTTACTCCGCCCAATATCTGTCCGCATGAGAGAAGCCCGTTTTTTCTAATTACTTGAGGATTTTGATAGAATATACGTTTCGTAATGTTTAAGCTTTTACAAATGTACTGATATATGTGGATGCACGTGGCATTCCGGCAACTTTGAGAAAAACAACGTTGAGTTGTGCATGTTGCTACACGCGTACCTGCCCTATCATTGGCTATAATGGTCCCACCTGACCTTCACTGTCTTCATTCGTTGAGTACATGTATTTCCATTGTTAGAGTGGTCACTCGGCTCTCTTGTCAGTAGAATAAATAATATTTGCCGCTGGTCATGTGTATGAGTGGGAAGACGTCTTCAAATGACCCGCCTAGTTGCTGTTGAATTTCTAAAGGTGATTGGCTACGCTCTGTGAGGGTGGATTTCACTGACGCGTTCCGTTTGAACAATAAATAGAGCGAACAAGGCTCCTTCTAGTTCACAAGTCTGAGAAGACGCATGAAGAAGTTCTTGCTTCAACAGTGATTGAACGGAACTCCTCTGCCTTCGTCTCGCATTATCGAACATTCCGGATTGATAACACTTTCTTTAAGTATAATAGAGAAATAGTCGAATAAACCCTATTTTTGTACCGTTACTTTAGATATTAAAGAAAATCTGCCAAAATGGAGTCTCAGATCCGCCAGAACTATCACCACGATTGCGAAGCTGCCATCAACCGGATGATCAACTTGGAGATGTTTGCCTCCTACACCTACACTTCAATGGTAAGGTGTCTACCAAGATGACCGTTTTGTTGATTTACCTGTATTATTATGCCTGGGCCTAAATACCCTTTTTCACCTGGCTTTTTATTATATTGGCCTAGATAATTAATAGCCAATAAACTCTGTTGTGCATATTTGAGTTTGTTTTCTTCTCAAATGAAGCCGGGAATCTATCCTACTTTGGACAGGGCGCGTAACAACTCCTTGACAGGATAAATGGCAGGTTACCAAGTCGACTACAGACTAGACTGATTCATTCCTTTTATCAAGTTTCGTTTCCACAACAAGAACAGAATGCCGAGTCACGTTTGGCATATTTTTCTTCTAACCACGCTGTTTTGTTTATCCACCCAGGCTTTCTATTTCTCCCGTGACGACGTGGCTCTGCCTGGGTTCGCGCATTTCTTCAAGGAGAACAGCGACGAGGAGCGGGAGCACGCCGACAAGCTACTCTCCTTCCAGAACAAGCGAGGTGGACGCATTTTACTCCAGGACATCAAGGTGAGCCCCTGAACATCAAACACATTCAGATTGTAGACTGATAAGTCACTTTACTCCATGGAGTAAAGTGTCTCCAGCGCTAAGTTTATATAGAGAACCTGGAGTAGTCCTAAACATACTGCCTTTTACCACTGAACTGAAACTGTGCGAGGGGTGTAATTCTGTTCACTTTATCCTGAGCGTAACATCTGATAGTAGTCCTTAACACTTCTGTTCACTTTGTCCTGTGTAGAAGCCAGAACGTGATGAGTGGGGCAATGGGCTGGAGGCCATGCAGTGTGCTCTGCAGCTGGAGAAGAATGTGAACCAGGCCCTGCTGGACCTGCACAAGATTGCCTCAGACAAGGTTGACCCCCATGTAAGTTATGGTGAAACCACACATCACATGTATGTATCACATAGAATACAGGTACTGTCTCAGGAATTGATCAGGGGTTTGATCTGATAACTAATGACACAGGATTGTGACCTGCTTCACATTCGCGCAATAGTCCACAGATGCACACTATGCAGCTAATGCGTAAGTTTGCAAAAAGGCCGTCAGGTTGTCTAGTGGTTAGAGCTTTGGGCTAGTAACAAAGGATGCTGGATTGAATCCCGGAGCTGACGAGGGAAAAATATGTTCTGCCCCTGAACAAGGCAGTAAGCCCATTGTTCCACATTAAAATGCAGTTGTAAATAAGTGTTTGTTAACGGACTTGCCTAGTTAAAAATGTTTACTGCAGACACCTCATCTGCACTTATGCCATTACCACCAGGCTCTTGTGTGTTACTGTATCTACAATGGTCTGTAGTCATTCTCTTGTCTGACCTGTGTTTTCCCTCTTTAGCTGTGTGACTTCCTGGAGACCCATTACCTGAATGAGCAGGTGGAGGCCATTAAGAAGCTGGGAGACCACATCACCAACCTCACCAAGATGGATGCTGTCAAAAACAAGATGGCAGAGTACCTGTTTGACAAGCACACCCTGGGAGGCCAGAGCTAAACCACTTCCATCCCAAGACTACGGCCTTCAGACCAGGACTCCTGGCTTCTCTGATAGATCCTACTGGCTTTGCATTTATAGGGAGGGGAGTGTTAAACTGTTGCAGTGCAACACAGCTGTAGCATTGGTGTTTCTGTTGACAACACTACTGTATTTTGGAGGCAAGGCTTCTTGTATAACAATTAAAAAATTATCACTAAAGGTTGTTGTTTTAAGTGTTGACCTGTAGTAATGGATGTTGTATCAGTCTATTCAGGTTCTTTGCTCTCTTACTGAGCATCTTCATACCAGTGACAATTGTAGACCTACTAGTGGCTGAGAATCATAACAATAGGAGAAGTTTAACATGCGGTTTATAAAGGATGTTACCTCTGACCACAGAGGGTGTCCTTCACTGTCTTGTAATAGAACCATGTCAACTAGGTCCATAGGAGGAAAATGGTTACCTACAGTTGATGTAGACCTTTACTATGGGCATCACAAGTTTATTAGACATCCTAGAGGTCAATCAAACCTGTTAGCCAGCTGTTATGGTGCATTATTTTTAGTGATGGAAAGTTTTGCATTTACTGACACAATTCATCTTTACTCTTATTTCATCTGGTAATGCTCTATAGTTCCCCCTCCAGCAAATTCTGAACTATATTCCAAATAGTAATTCTACAAGCCTCTCGTTCACCCTAAGGGGCTTATTGGAGCTGTCATATGGTCGCAAAGCTACTGGTAATTTACTGAACACTTTCATTTTGGTACTTGGCAGGCAAGGTTAACTTTAACTGACAAAATATATTGATAGACATTGTTAATGTGTCCATATGAGTTTTAAGTAGACCACTTGGTTAAAGGGGAAAATAGCCCAATGGGAAGTGTCTAAACAGCAATGGCATGTTCAATACATGCAACTTTTCACAACTGCCACCAATATTTACAACCAAGAAGTACGGTAAAATAATTGAGTACATATTTATGGTAATGGTATTCTTTAAGGTAAGGTTTCACAGCTTTCTTTGAATTATTTTACATGTGATAAGGCAACACAGGGCCATAGATTGGTGATAAGGAGTTACTCTTCATGGGGACTGAAACTAAAGGCAGATCTACACAATAAAACTAACATTACAATACAGATTTCACAACACATTAAGGGTTTGCCCTCAGGCCACTACTCTACCAAACAAAATCCATGTGTGTCTGTAGTGCATGTGTCTCTTCACAGTCCCTGCTGTCCCATAAGTTGTATTTGTATGTATTTTTAAATATTTCTTTACTGCTTGCATGAGTTACTTGATGTGGAATAGTAGCCATGTCATGGCTCTCTGTAGTACTGTGCACCTGTTCTGGGCATAGGGACTGTGAAGAGACCTGGTAGCCGGTCTTGTGGGGTATGCATTGGTTTCTGAGTTGTGTGCTAGTAGTTTAAACTGACAGCTCGGTGCATTTAACATGTCAATACTTCTCCCAAATACAAGTAGTGATAATGTCAATCTCTCCTCTACTTTGAGCCATGAGATATTGACATTCATAATGTTAATGTTAGCTCTCTGTGTACATTTAAGGGTGAGCCGTGCTGCCCAGTTCTGGGCCAATTGTAATTTTCCTAAGTTTTGTGGCACCTGACCACATGACTGGAGAGTAGTCCAGGTGCGACAAAAACAAGGGCCTGTAGAACCTACCTTGTTGACAGCGTTGTTAAGAAGGCAGAGCAGTGCTTTATTATGGACAGATCTATCCCCATCTTAGCTGCTGTTGTATCAATATGTTTTTACCATGACAGAAGTTTATTCTCAACTTGTTACATTTCCACATTATCTATTACAAGATTTAGTTGAGGTTCAGGGTTCAGTGTTTTAATTTTATGTCCCAAATACAATGCCTTTAGTTTTTGAAATTTAGGACTAACTTATCTCTTGCCACCCATTCTGAAAATGACTGCAGCTCTTAAGTGTTGCAATGATTTCACCTGCTGTGGTAGCTGATGTGTATAGCGTTGAGTCATCAGCATACATAAACACGCAGGCTTCAATCAGCACCAGTGGCAAGTCATTAGTAAAGATTGAAAAAGTAAGGGGCCTAGACAGCTGCTCTGGGGAATGCCTGACTCTTCCTAGATTATGTTGGAGAGGATTCCATTAAAGAACACCCTCTGTGTTCTGTTAGACAGGTAACTCTAGATCCACAATATAGCAGGGGATGTAAAGCCATAACACTTACGCTTTTTCCAGCAGCAGATTATGATCAATATTGTCAAAAGCTGCAGAGAAGTGCTTTGTTTATTTTTAATCTTTATTGAACTATGCTACCTTAAGTCGGTTAAGAACACATTCTTATTTACAATGACGGCCTAACAAAAGGCAAACGGCCTTTCACGACAAGAGAGACAACACAACACTACATAAAGAGAGACCAAAGACAACAACATAGCATGGTAGGCAGTAACAGGAGTCCGTTGTAACAGATAGGCCTACATTATTCAGTGTATATACATCCTTGGCTGAGTACCAGTGGAAAGTTTGGGACAGTCAAGTCAGTATGTTGCTAGCAACAAGATAATGTTTTGAGTTTATGATCTTGCTCACTGGTTCTCAAACCTAGTCCTGGGGACCCAAACGGGTGCACATTTTTGTTTTTGCCCTAGCACTACAAAGCTGATTAAAATGATCAACTCATCAAAAGGCTTTGATTTGAATCAGCTGTGTAGTGCTTGGGGAAAAACTAAAATGTGCACCCCTTTGGGTCCCCAGGACCAGGATTGAGAACCACTGATCTAGCTAATGATTAGCATCTAAATGTAGATGGGCAACCCCATAATACAGGTTATCATGCTTATTGCTAAATAACACACCTGCCTGATAATATGGACCGATATGTTATTTGGCATTTGTTTTTAGTAATTGCAGCTTAAGGTGGCAATACCAGTTATTGAGTGTAAGGGGGAAATGACTTTGTCACACAGGGGAATTAGGTGTTGCGTAACTTGGTTAATTAAATGAATAAAATAAGTATCTTTCTTTTGTGTTATTTGTAAACTCATGTTCCCTTTATCTAATATTAGGTTTTGGTTGAAGATCTGATAACATTCCGTATCAAAAATATGCAAAAATAGACCATGTACGACCCAAACATGATGAAGGGAACATATATAGAATAATGGGTTTTGACATTGGTGGTGACTTTCTTTTTATAGTTAGACAAACAGTTTAAAGTAATACAGAAATATATTGCTATTTGATTTCTGATTGACTAAATTGACAACATTTTCAGGAAAGTTGTTGTATTTTCCCTTCAATTCACCAGAAACAACCATTCACAGCTATTTATTTAAAAATACCTTAGTAAGTTACATAAGGTGCATAGTATAGTACACTGCTCAAAAAAATAAAGGGAACACTTAAACAACACAATGTAACTCCAAGTCAATCACACTTCTGTGAAATCAAACTGTCCACTTAGGAAGCAACACTGATTGACAATAAATTACACATGCTGTTGTGCAAATGGAATAGAAAACAGGTGGAAATTATAGACAATTAGCAAGACACACCCAATAAAGGAGTGGTTCTGCACGTGGTGACCACAGACCACTTCTCAGTTCCTATGCTTCCTGACTGATGTTTTGGTCACTTTTGAATGCTGGCGGTGCTTTCACTCTAGTGGTAGCATGAGACGGAGTCTACAACCCACACAAGTGGCTCAGGTAGTGCAGCTCATCCAGGATGGCACATCAATGCGAGCTGTGGCAAGAAGGTTTGCTGTGTCTGTCAGCGTAGTGTCCAGAGCATGGAGGCGCTACCAGGAGACAGGCCAGTACATCGGGAGACGTGGAGGAGGCCGTAGGAGGGCAACAACCCAGCAGCAGGACCGCTACCTCCGCCTTTGTGCAAGGAGGAGCAGGAGGAGCACTGCCAGAGGCCTGCAAAATGACCTCCAGCAGGCCACAAATGTGCATGTGTCTGCTCAAACGGTCAGAAACAGACTCCATGAGGGTGGTATGAGGGCCCAATGTCCACAGGTGGGGGTTGTGCTTACAGCCCAACACCGTGCAGGACATTTGGCATTTGCCAGAGAACACCAAGATTGGCAAATTCGCCACTGGCGCCCTGTGCTCTTCACAGATGAAAGCAGGTTCACACTGAGCACATGACAGACGTGACAGTCTGGAGACGCCATGGAGAGCGTTCTGCTGCCTGCAACATCCTCTAGCATGACCGGTTTGGCGGTGGGTCAGTCATGGTGTGGGGTGGCATTTCTTTGGGGGGCCGCACAGCCCTCCATGTGCTCGCCAGAGGTAGCCTGACTGCCATTAGGTACCGAGATGAGATCCTCAGACCCCTTGTGTGACCATATGCTGGTGCGGTTGGCCCTGGGTTCCTCCTAATGCAAGACAATGCTAGACCTCATGTGGCTGGAGTGTGTCAGCAGTTCCTGCAAGAGGAAGGCATTGATGCTATGGACTGGCCCGCCCGTTCCCCAGACCTGAATCCAATTGAGCACATCTGGGACATCATGTCTCGCTCCATCCACCAACGCCACGTTGCACCACAGACTGTCCAGGAGTTGGCGGATGCTTTAGTACAGGTCTGGGAGGAGATCCCTCAGGAGACCATCCGCCACCTCATCAGGAGCATGCCCAGGCGTTGTAGGGAGGTCTCAACCTTTAAGTCTCTACTGAAGACTCATCTCTTCAGTGGGTCATATGATTGAGTGTAGTCTGGCCCAGGAGTGGGAGGGTGAACGGAAAGGCTCTGGAGCAACGAACCGCCCTTGCTGTCTCTGCCTGGCCGGTTCCCCTCTTTCCACTGGGATTCTCTGCCTCTAACCCTATTACAGGGGCTGAGTCACTGGCTTACTGGGGCTCTCTCATGCTGTCCCTGGAGGGGGTGCGTCACCTGAGTGGGTTGATTCACTGATGTGGTCATCCTGTCTGGGTTGGCGCCCCCCCCCCCCCCCTTGGGTTGTGCCGTGGCGGAGGTCTTTGTGGGCTATACTCAGCCTTGTCTCAGGAAGGTAAGTTGGTGGTTGAAGATATCCCTCTAGTGGTGTGGGGGCTGTGCTTTGGCAAAGTGGGTGGGGTTATATCCTTCCTGTTTGGCCCTGTCCGGGGGTGTCCTCGGATGGGGCCACAGTGTCTCCTGACCCCTCCTGTCTCAGCCTCCAGTATTTATGCTGCAGTAGTTTATGTGTCGAGGGGCTAGGGTCAGTTTGTTATATCTGGAGTACTTCTCCTGTCCTATTCGGTGTCCTGTGTGAATTTAAGTGTGTGTTCTCTAATTCTTTCTTTCTCTCTCTCGGAGGACCTGAGCCCTAGGACCATGCCCCAGGACTACCTGACATGATGACTCCTTGCTGTCACCAGTCCACCTGGCCGTGCTGCTGCTCCAGTTTCTTTCAACTGTTCTGCCTTATTATTATTCGACCATGCTGGTCATTTATGAACATTTGAACATCTTGGCCATGTTCTGTTATAATCTCCACCCGGCACAGCCAGAAGAGGACTGGCCATCCCACATATGCTCTCTAATTCTCTCTTTCTTTCTCTCTCTCGGAGGACCTGAGCCCTAGGACCATGCCCCAGGAATACCTGACATGATGACTCCTTGCTGTCCCCAGCCCACTTGACTGTGCTGCTGCTCCAGTTTCAACTGTTCTGCCTTATTATTATTCGACCATGCTGGTCATTTATGAACATTTGAACATCTTGACCATGTTCTGTTATAATCTCCACCCGGCACAGCCAGAAGAGGACTGGCCACCCCACATAGCCTGGTTCCTCTCTAGGTTTCTTCCTAGGTTTTGGCCTTTCTAGGGAGTTTTTCCTAGCCACCGTGCTTCTACACCTGCATTGCTTGCTGTTTGGGGTTTTAGGCTGGGTTTCTGTACAGCACTTTGAGATATCAGCTGATGTACGAAGGGCTATATAAATAAATTTGATTTGATTTGATACAGGCATGTGGAGGCCACACACACTACTGAGCCTCATTTTGACTTGTTTTATGGACATTACATCAAAGTTGGATCAGCCTGTAGTGTGGTTTTCCACTTTAATTTGGAGTGTGACTCCAAATCCAGACCTCCATGGGTTGATAAATTAGATTTTGTTGTCAGCACATTCAACTATGTAAAGAAAAAAGTATTTAATAAGAATATTCCATTCATTCATATCTAGGATGTGATATTTTAGTGTTCCCTTTATTTTTTTGAGCAGTGTATATGTTCCTGCTGTTGTCTCCTTCCCTTTTTCCTTTTCTTCAAATCTGGTATCAGTCGGTCTTCACCCATTCATCACCCTTCATGTCTGTTTCTGCAGTCACAAAACTGCGCCTCCTTCCACCATTGTCACTGTGATAACAGAACAGAACTACCTTGAGACCAACGATGGTGGAAAAATGAAGATAGTTAACAGAGGCTGTTTACCACTGTCTGCTTAAGGAGGTGGCTCCTTAAGCAGACAATGCGATAGTGGTCTGCTTAGTTAATTGACTTCCATTTGGGGAAAATGAAGGAGTGGGCTGTCTTGCTTCCTCTTCCGTCTCTGCTTGAGACTACAGAATGCTGAGTCACAATGACAAGGCAGAAATACAGCCAGGGCAGAGCCTGAGTCAGTCCATACTGTAGTAGAACCAACAGGAGGTTATGACAGGAATAAGCAGGGGAACAAATTTGACTGGGGACAGGGGGGACATGCATTTTTGTCCAAATGCGAGGCAACGGTGTGCTTTTGAACCATGCGGATCCCTCCGAGCAGTCGGGAAGGCTGTTTGCAGTGTTTATTTAACGCCACCAAAATATAAATATGTATGTCCCCCCACATCTAAAACCAATGTTGCGCCCCTGGTGGGAGGGAGCAATAGGGAGAGAGGGGGAGGGGGAAAGAGTAAAGAAGAAAAACACTGTCACCCTTCAGAACTTCAATAGAAAGAGTTATGTAATGGTTAATCATTTACGGTATTACTTACTGTTCACAACTTTGTGCGGCTGGTCACGTGATGGACCCTGTCATGACTTTAACAACTTAACACAGGTTCTCGGGGTTGAACATTACAGAAGAGATTTGCATAGAGAAATTAAGACAATTATTTGCCAATTTTAATCCTGTTTGCCATTCTGCTAAAATAAGGTCACTTAGAACAACCTGGAGGGGTAGACGTAACATAGTAAAAGTATATTTGGGAATACTTCAATTAGTATGATATGTATTCATTTGTGGCTGTCCATCATCAATTTGGTATTATAATAAACGAATGGTAATTCGTACAATATGTTACGAATTGCAATTTGTACAATATGTTACGATTTGCTAAACATATGATATGTTACGAATTCCAATTTGTTGTGGCTAACTTTAGCTCAATGGCTAGGTGTAGCGTTAGCTAGGTGGCTAAAAATTAGTTAGGTTAGGGCTTAAGGGTTAAGGTTACGTCTAAAATAAGGTTAGGAGTTACGTTAAAGGGTTAGGGTTAGCTAACATGCTAAGTAGTTGCAAAGTAGCTAAAAAGTAGTAAATAGTTGCAAAGTTGATAATTAGCAAAAAAGCTGAAGTTGTCCGTGATGAGTTACAAGCAACTTTTGGGATGCTAGACGTTTGCGTTACATGCTCACCCAAACTTATACTTTAAGCATGACACATAATTTTGTCAAAAAGTGATGTCCCTTTTCGCAAAAAAAAGGAATGCCAAGTATGTCACAGCCCTTTTTGTAACACCGGTTTAAGCATGAGTCTACTGCCACTTCCAACAGTCTGAAGAGGCTTCGTCTCATTGTCTCCAAAACTTTGATGGCACTCATAATAAAATCATTACGCTATTAAGTGAGGTTCAGCCTAGAACAGTTGATCAAAGTAACAGAAAGCAAGGCACATACTTCAATGATTATCTATGTTGAAAACCCTTACCCCCATTTGAAGCAGCTTCATAATTTTTCAACAAACAATGAACCTAGATAGTAGCTATGACAAACTGATAGATAGAGCCTGTTTTGGTTTACATTTTTAGGAAAAAGGGGGTCCTATTCTCAAACAATTGGAGTAGAGGCACTATCTTACATACTAGGCCAGGAAAGACCAGGGTCTGTATAAATCAGTGGAGGCTGGGGGGAGGAGCTTCCCCATCAATGTAATGTTAATCAATGTGATCTAAAAGGCAAAACTGATCCTAAATCGGCACTCTTACTCTGATAGGCTTGATGCATACTGCCCCAGTAGACCTAAGCTGTGTTCGAATACCCATACTAAAATACTGTATACTACATACTTAAGGAGCACATACTGCATACTATCCGTTCATAGGGCTCCCGAATGGCGCAGCGGACTATTTAAAAAATAAAAAAAATGTTTTATTAACAACAAATCAATACATAAATCACATGAGGGAACACAAGCATACATAGATTACAAACAATAGACAATCGAGCTAGGGGGTACAATATCACATTACAATTACACAAGGACCTTAAGGGACATGCATATACTTACAATTCTAACAGCTTTTTTGTTAGTAGAGCATTGAGCATTTAACCGTCTTAAAATACAGTTCAATTTCTTTTTGTAGGGTACGAAAATGTGGTTTTCTGTTTGTAAATTTACATTTGTGTATATGAAATTTGGCCAAAAGAATAATGAAAATAATGAAATTAATTACATAAAAATGTTTCAGCTTATTTCTCAATTAGCCTAATATTAGAATGAGTGTTCCAATTCTTCCTATTTTCTTCTAAGGATATAACACACACACCTTTTTTCAACAATAACCGCTGTAGTTAGACCTGCACTGCAGCGTTGCCTTTGGCTGATACTACTGCTTTAGTTGTTTCCAATAAAATGTTACTTTGATATAAACTAAGCAGCAACAAAAAAAATATAGACCGAGATGAAGAGGTCAAGGCGAGAGACTTTACTCCGCCCAATATCTGTCCGCGTGAGAGAAGCCCGTTTTTTCTAATTACTTGAGGATTTTGATAGAATATACGTTTCGTAATGTTTAAGCTTTTACAAATGTACTGATATATGTGGATGCACGTGGCATTCCGGCAACTTTGAGAAAAACAACGTTGAGTTGTGCATGTTGCTACACGCGTACCTGCCCTATCATTGGCTATAATGGTCCCACCTGACCTTCACTGTCTTCATTCGTTGAGTACATGTATTTCCATTGTTAGAGTGGTCACTCGGCTCTCTTGTCAGTAGAATAAATAATATTTGCCGCTGGTCATGTGTATGAGTGGGAAGACGTCTTCAAATGACCCGCCTAGTTGCTGTTGAATTTCTAAAGGTGATTGGCTACGCTCTGTGAGGGTGGATTTCACTGACGCGTTCCGTTTGAACAATAAATAGAGCGAACAAGGCTCCTTCTAGTTCACAAGTCTGAGAAGACGCATGAAGAAGTTCTTGCTTCAACAGTGATTGAACGGAACTCCTCTGCCTTCGTCTCGCATTATCGAACATTCCGGATTGATAACACTTTCTTTAAGTATAATAGAGAAATAGTCGAATAAACCCTATTTTTGTACCGTTACTTTAGATATTAAAGAAAATCTGCCAAAATGGAGTCTCAGATCCGCCAGAACTATCACCACGATTGCGAAGCTGCCATCAACCGGATGATCAACTTGGAGATGTTTGCCTCCTACACCTACACTTCAATGGTAAGGTGTCTACCAAGATGACCGTTTTGTTGATTTACCTGTATTATTATGCCTGGGCCTAAATACCCTTTTTCACCTGGCTTTTTATTATATTGGCCTAGATAATTAATAGCCAATAAACTCTGTTGTGCATATTTGAGTTTGTTTTCTTCTCAAATGAAGCCGGGAATCTATCCTACTTTGGACAGGGCGCGTAACAACTCCTTGACAGGATAAATGGCAGGTTACCAAGTCGACTACAGACTAGACTGATTCATTCCTTTTATCAAGTTTCGTTTCCACAACAAGAACAGAATGCCGAGTCACGTTTGGCATATTTTTCTTCTAACCACGCTGTTTTGTTTATCCACCCAGGCTTTCTATTTCTCCCGTGACGACGTGGCTCTGCCTGGGTTCGCGCATTTCTTCAAGGAGAACAGCGACGAGGAGCGGGAGCACGCCGACAAGCTACTCTCCTTCCAGAACAAGCGAGGTGGACGCATTTTACTCCAGGACATCAAGGTGAGCCCCTGAACATCAAACACATTCAGATTGTAGACTGATAAGTCACTTTACTCCATGGAGTAAAGTGTCTCCAGCGCTAAGTTTATATAGAGAACCTGGAGTAGTCCTAAACATACTGCCTTTTACCACTGAACTGAAACTGTGCGAGGGGTGTAATTCTGTTCACTTTATCCTGAGCGTAACATCTGATAGTAGTCCTTAACACTTCTGTTCACTTTGTCCTGTGTAGAAGCCAGAACGTGATGAGTGGGGCAATGGGCTGGAGGCCATGCAGTGTGCTCTGCAGCTGGAGAAGAATGTGAACCAGGCCCTGCTGGACCTGCACAAGATTGCCTCAGACAAGGTTGACCCCCATGTAAGTTATGGTGAAACCACACATCACATGTATGTATCACATAGAATACAGGTACTGTCTCAGGAATTGATCAGGGGTTTGATCTGATAACTAATGACACAGGATTGTGACCTGCTTCACATTCGCGCAATAGTCCACAGATGCACACTATGCAGCTAATGCGTAAGTTTGCAAAAAGGCCGTCAGGTTGTCTAGTGGTTAGAGCTTTGGGCTAGTAACAAAGGATGCTGGATTGAATCCCGGAGCTGACGAGGGAAAAATATGTTCTGCCCCTGAACAAGGCAGTAAGCCCATTGTTCCACATTAAAATGCAGTTGTAAATAAGTGTTTGTTAACGGACTTGCCTAGTTAAAAATGTTTACTGCAGACACCTCATCTGCACTTATGCCATTACCACCAGGCTCTTGTGTGTTACTGTATCTACAATGGTCTGTAGTCATTCTCTTGTCTGACCTGTGTTTTCCCTCTTTAGCTGTGTGACTTCCTGGAGACCCATTACCTGAATGAGCAGGTGGAGGCCATTAAGAAGCTGGGAGACCACATCACCAACCTCACCAAGATGGATGCTGTCAAAAACAAGATGGCAGAGTACCTGTTTGACAAGCACACCCTGGGAGGCCAGAGCTAAACCACTTCCATCCCAAGACTACGGCCTTCAGACCAGGACTCCTGGCTTCTCTGATAGATCCTACTGGCTTTGCATTTATAGGGAGGGGAGTGTTAAACTGTTGCAGTGCAACACAGCTGTAGCATTGGTGTTTCTGTTGACAACACTACTGTATTTTGGAGGCAAGGCTTCTTGTATAACAATTAAAAAATTATCACTAAAGGTTGTTGTTTTAAGTGTTGACCTGTAGTAATGGATGTTGTATCAGTCTATTCAGGTTCTTTGCTCTCTTACTGAGCATCTTCATACCAGTGACAATTGTAGACCTACTAGTGGCTGAGAATCATAACAATAGGAGAAGTTTAACATGCGGTTTATAAAGGATGTTACCTCTGACCACAGAGGGTGTCCTTCACTGTCTTGTAATAGAACCATGTCAACTAGGTCCATAGGAGGAAAATGGTTACCTACAGTTGATGTAGACCTTTACTATGGGCATCACAAGTTTATTAGACATCCTAGAGGTCAATCAAACCTGTTAGCCAGCTGTTATGGTGCATTATTTTTAGTGATGGAAAGTTTTGCATTTACTGACACAATTCATCTTTACTCTTATTTCATCTGGTAATGCTCTATAGTTCCCCCTCCAGCAAATTCTGAACTATATTCCAAATAGTAATTCTACAAGCCTCTCGTTCACCCTAAGGGGCTTATTGGAGCTGTCATATGGTCGCAAAGCTACTGGTAATTTACTGAACACTTTCATTTTGGTACTTGGCAGGCAAGGTTAACTTTAACTGACAAAATATATTGATAGACATTGTTAATGTGTCCATATGAGTTTTAAGTAGACCACTTGGTTAAAGGGGAAAATAGCCCAATGGGAAGTGTCTAAACAGCAATGGCATGTTCAATACATGCAACTTTTCACAACTGCCACCAATATTTACAACCAAGAAGTACGGTAAAATAATTGAGTACATATTTATGGTAATGGTATTCTTTAAGGTAAGGTTTCACAGCTTTCTTTGAATTATTTTACATGTGATAAGGCAACACAGGGCCATAGATTGGTGATAAGGAGTTACTCTTCATGGGGACTGAAACTAAAGGCAGATCTACACAATAAAACTAACATTACAATACAGATTTCACAACACATTAAGGGTTTGCCCTCAGGCCACTACTCTACCAAACAAAATCCATGTGTGTCTGTAGTGCATGTGTCTCTTCACAGTCCCTGCTGTCCCATAAGTTGTATTTGTATGTATTTTTAAATCTTTCTTTACTGCTTGCATGAGTTACTTGATGTGGAATAGTAGCCATGTCATGGCTCTCTGTAGTACTGTGCACCTGTTCTGGGCATAGGGACTGTGAAGAGACCTGGTAGCCGGTCTTGTGGGGTATGCATTGGTTTCTGAGTTGTGTGCTAGTAGTTTAAACTGACAGCTCGGTGCATTTAACATGTCAATACTTCTCCCAAATACAAGTAGTGATAATGTCAATCTCTCCTCTACTTTGAGCCATGAGATATTGACATTCATAATGTTAATGTTAGCTCTCTGTGTACATTTAAGGGTGAGCCGTGCTGCCCAGTTCTGGGCCAATTGTAATTTTCCTAAGTTTTGTGGCACCTGACCACATGACTGGAGAGTAGTCCAGGTGCGACAAAAACAAGGGCCTGTAGAACCTACCTTGTTGACAGCGTTGTTAAGAAGGCAGAGCAGTGCTTTATTATGGACAGATCTATCCCCATCTTAGCTGCTGTTGTATCAATATGTTTTTACCATGACAGAAGTTTATTCTCAACTTGTTACATTTCCACATTATCTATTACAAGATTTAGTTGAGGTTCAGGGTTCAGTGTTTTAATTTTATGTCCCAAATACAATGCCTTTAGTTTTTGAAATTTAGGACTAACTTATCTCTTGCCACCCATTCTGAAAATGACTGCAGCTCTTAAGTGTTGCAATGATTTCACCTGCTGTGGTAGCTGATGTGTATAGCGTTGAGTCATCAGCATACATAAACACGCAGGCTTCAATCAGCACCAGTGGCAAGTCATTAGTAAAGATTGAAAAAGTAAGGGGCCTAGACAGCTGCTCTGGGGAATGCCTGACTCTTCCTAGATTATGTTGGAGAGGATTCCATTAAAGAACACCCTCTGTGTTCTGTTAGACAGGTAACTCTAGATCCACAATATAGCAGGGGATGTAAAGCCATAACACTTACGCTTTTTCCAGCAGCAGATTATGATCAATATTGTCAAAAGCTGCAGAGAAGTGCTTTGTTTATTTTTAATCTTTATTGAACTATGCTACCTTAAGTCGGTTAAGAACACATTCTTATTTACAATGACGGCCTAACAAAAGGCAAACGGCCTTTCACGACAAGAGAGACAACACAACACTACATAAAGAGAGACCAAAGACAACAACATAGCATGGTAGGCAGTAACAGGAGTCCGTTGTAACAGATAGGCCTACATTATTCAGTGTATATACATCCTTGGCTGAGTACCAGTGGAAAGTTTGGGACAGTCAAGTCAGTATGTTGCTAGCAACAAGATAATGTTTTGAGTTTATGATCTTGCTCACTGGTTCTCAAACCTAGTCCTGGGGACCCAAACGGGTGCACATTTTTGTTTTTGCCCTAGCACTACAAAGCTGATTAAAATGATCAACTCATCAAAAGGCTTTGATTTGAATCAGCTGTGTAGTGCTTGGGGAAAAACTAAAATGTGCACCCCTTTGGGTCCCCAGGACCAGGATTGAGAACCACTGATCTAGCTAATGATTAGCATCTAAATGTAGATGGGCAACCCCATAATACAGGTTATCATGCTTATTGCTAAATAACACACCTGCCTGATAATATGGACCGATATGTTATTTGGCATTTGTTTTTAGTAATTGCAGCTTAAGGTGGCAATACCAGTTATTGAGTGTAAGGGGGAAATGACTTTGTCACACAGGGGAATTAGGTGTTGCGTAACTTGGTTAATTAAATGAATAAAATAAGTATCTTTCTTTTGTGTTATTTGTAAACTCATGTTCCCTTTATCTAATATTAGGTTTTGGTTGAAGATCTGATAACATTCCGTATCAAAAATATGCAAAAATAGACCATGTACGACCCAAACATGATGAAGGGAACATATATAGAATAATGGGTTTTGACATTGGTGGTGACTTTCTTTTTATAGTTAGACAAACAGTTTAAAGTAATACAGAAATATATTGCTATTTGATTTCTGATTGACTAAATTGACAACATTTTCAGGAAAGTTGTTGTATTTTCCCTTCAATTCACCAGAAACAACCATTCACAGCTATTTATTTAAAAATACCTTAGTAAGTTACATAAGGTGCATAGTATAGTACACTGCTCAAAAAAATAAAGGGAACACTTAAACAACACAATGTAACTCCAAGTCAATCACACTTCTGTGAAATCAAACTGTCCACTTAGGAAGCAACACTGATTGACAATAAATTACACATGCTGTTGTGCAAATGGAATAGAAAACAGGTGGAAATTATAGACAATTAGCAAGACACACCCAATAAAGGAGTGGTTCTGCACGTGGTGACCACAGACCACTTCTCAGTTCCTATGCTTCCTGACTGATGTTTTGGTCACTTTTGAATGCTGGCGGTGCTTTCACTCTAGTGGTAGCATGAGACGGAGTCTACAACCCACACAAGTGGCTCAGGTAGTGCAGCTCATCCAGGATGGCACATCAATGCGAGCTGTGGCAAGAAGGTTTGCTGTGTCTGTCAGCGTAGTGTCCAGAGCATGGAGGCGCTACCAGGAGACAGGCCAGTACATCGGGAGACGTGGAGGAGGCCGTAGGAGGGCAACAACCCAGCAGCAGGACCGCTACCTCCGCCTTTGTGCAAGGAGGAGCAGGAGGAGCACTGCCAGAGGCCTGCAAAATGACCTCCAGCAGGCCACAAATGTGCATGTGTCTGCTCAAACGGTCAGAAACAGACTCCATGAGGGTGGTATGAGGGCCCGATGTCCACAGGTGGGGGTTGTGCTTACAGCCCAACACCGTGCAGGACATTTGGCATTTGCCAGAGAACACCAAGATTGGCAAATTCGCCACTGGCGCCCTGTGCTCTTCACAGATGAAAGCAGGTTCACACTGAGCACATGACAGACGTGACAGTCTGGAGACGCCATGGAGAGCGTTCTGCTGCCTGCAACATCCTCTAGCATGACCGGTTTGGCGGTGGGTCAGTCATGGTGTGGGGTGGCATTTCTTTGGGGGGCCGCACAGCCCTCCATGTGCTCGCCAGAGGTAGCCTGACTGCCATTAGGTACCGAGATGAGATCCTCAGACCCCTTGTGTGACCATATGCTGGTGCGGTTGGCCCTGGGTTCCTCCTAATGCAAGACAATGCTAGACCTCATGTGGCTGGAGTGTGTCAGCAGTTCCTGCAAGAGGAAGGCATTGATGCTATGGACTGGCCCGCCCGTTCCCCAGACCTGAATCCAATTGAGCACATCTGGGACATCATGTCTCGCTCCATCCACCAACAGACTGCACCACAGACTGTCCAGGAGTTGGCGGATGCTTTAGTACAGGTCTGGGAGGAGATCCCTCAGGAGACCATCCGCCACCTCATCAGGAGCATGCCCAGGCGTTGTAGGGAGGTCTCAACCTTTAAGTCTCTACTGAAGACTCATCTCTTCAGTGGGTCATATGATTGAGTGTAGTCTGGCCCAGGAGTGGGAGGGTGAACGGAAAGGCTCTGGAGCAACGAACCGCCCTTGCTGTCTCTGCCTGGCCGGTTCCCCTCTTTCCACTGGGATTCTCTGCCTCTAACCCTATTACAGGGGCTGAGTCACTGGCTTACTGGGGCTCTCTCATGCTGTCCCTGGAGGGGGTGCGTCACCTGAGTGGGTTGATTCACTGATGTGGTCATCCTGTCTGGGTTGGCGCCCCCCCCCCCCCCCCCTTGGGTTGTGCCGTGGCGGAGGTCTTTGTGGGCTATACTCAGCCTTGTCTCAGGAAGGTAAGTTGGTGGTTGAAGATATCCCTCTAGTGGTGTGGGGGCTGTGCTTTGGCAAAGTGGGTGGGGTTATATCCTTCCTGTTTGGCCCTGTCCGGGGGTGTCCTCGGATGGGGCCACAGTGTCTCCTGACCCCTCCTGTCTCAGCCTCCAGTATTTATGCTGCAGTAGTTTATGTGTCGAGGGGCTAGGGTCAGTTTGTTATATCTGGAGTACTTCTCCTGTCCTATTCGGTGTCCTGTGTGAATTTAAGTGTGTGTTCTCTAATTCTTTCTTTCTCTCTCTCGGAGGACCTGAGCCCTAGGACCATGCCCCAGGACTACCTGACATGATGACTCCTTGCTGTCACCAGTCCACCTGGCCGTGCTGCTGCTCCAGTTTCTTTCAACTGTTCTGCCTTATTATTATTCGACCATGCTGGTCATTTATGAACATTTGAACATCTTGGCCATGTTCTGTTATAATCTCCACCCGGCACAGCCAGAAGAGGACTGGCCATCCCACATATGCTCTCTAATTCTCTCTTTCTTTCTCTCTCTCGGAGGACCTGAGCCCTAGGACCATGCCCCAGGAATACCTGACATGATGACTCCTTGCTGTCCCCAGCCCACTTGACTGTGCTGCTGCTCCAGTTTCAACTGTTCTGCCTTATTATTATTCGACCATGCTGGTCATTTATGAACATTTGAACATCTTGACCATGTTCTGTTATAATCTCCACCCGGCACAGCCAGAAGAGGACTGGCCACCCCACATAGCCTGGTTCCTCTCTAGGTTTCTTCCTAGGTTTTGGCCTTTCTAGGGAGTTTTTCCTAGCCACCGTGCTTCTACACCTGCATTGCTTGCTGTTTGGGGTTTTAGGCTGGGTTTCTGTACAGCACTTTGAGATATCAGCTGATGTACGAAGGGCTATATAAATAAATTTGATTTGATTTGATACAGGCATGTGGAGGCCACACACACTACTGAGCCTCATTTTGACTTGTTTTATGGACATTACATCAAAGTTGGATCAGCCTGTAGTGTGGTTTTCCACTTTAATTTGGAGTGTGACTCCAAATCCAGACCTCCATGGGTTGATAAATTAGATTTTGTTGTCAGCACATTCAACTATGTAAAGAAAAAAGTATTTAATAAGAATATTCCATTCATTCATATCTAGGATGTGATATTTTAGTGTTCCCTTTATTTTTTTGAGCAGTGTATATGTTCCTGCTGTTGTCTCCTTCCCTTTTTCCTTTTCTTCAAATCTGGTATCAGTCGGTCTTCACCCATTCATCACCCTTCATGTCTGTTTCTGCAGTCACAAAACTGCGCCTCCTTCCACCATTGTCACTGTGATAACAGAACAGAACTACCTTGAGACCAACGATGGTGGATAAATGATAGTTAACAGAGGCTGTTTACCACTGTCTGCTTAAGGAGGTGGCTCCTTAAGCAGACAATGCGATAGTGGTCTGCTTAGTTAATTGACTTCCATTTGGGGAAATTGAAGGAGTGGGCTGTCTTGCTTCCTCTTCCGTCTCTGCTTGAGAATGCTGAGTCACAATGACAAGGCAGAAATACAGCCAGGGCAGAGCCTGAGTCAGTCCATACTGTAGTAGAACCAACAGGAGGTTATGACAGGAATAAGCAGGGGAACAAATTTGACTGGGGACAGGGGGGACATGCATTTTTGTCCATCCCCCCCAGTTTTATCATTGGAATGTGATACAAAACGAGACAACGGTGTGCTTTTGAACCATGCGGATCCCTCCGAGCAGTCGGGAAGGCTGTTTGCAGTGTTTATTTAACGCCACCAAAATATAAATATGTATGTCCCCCCCCACATCTAAAACCAATGTTGCGCCCCTGGTGGGAGGGAGTAATAGGGAGAGAGGGGGAGGGGGAAAGAGTAAAGAAGAAAAACACTGTCACCCTTCAGAACTTCAATAGAAAGAGTTATGTAATGGTTAACCATTTACGGTATTACTTACTGTTCACAACTTTGTGCGGCTGGTCACGTGATGGACCCTGTCATGACTTTAACAACTTAACACAGGTTCTCGGGGTTGAACATTACAGAAGAGATTTGCATAGAGAAATTAAGACAATTATTTGCCAATTTCAATTTTAATCCTGTTTGCCATTCTGCTAAAATAAGGTCACTTAGAACAACCTGGAGGGGTAGACGTAACATAGTAAAAGTATATTTGGGAATACTTCAATTAGTATGATATGTATTCATTTGTGGCTGTCCATCATCAATTTGGTATTATAATAAATGAATGGTAATTCGTACAATATGTTACGAATTGCAATTTGTACAATATGTTACGATTTGCTAAACATATGATATGTTACGAATTGCAATTTGTACAATATGTTACGATTTGCTAAACATATGATATGTTACGAATTCCAATTTGTTGTGGCTAACTTTAGCTCAATGGCTAGGTGTAACGTTAGCTAGGTGGCTAAAATTAGTTAGGTTAGGGCTTAAGGGTTAAGGTTACGTCTAAAATAAGGTTAGGAGTTACGTTAAAGGGTTAGGGTTAGCTAACATGCTAAGTAGTTGCAAAGTAGCTAAAAAGTAGTAAATAGTTGCAAAGTTGATAATTAGCAAAAAAGCTGAAGTTGTCCGTGATGAGTTACAAGCATCTTTTGGGATGCTAGACATTTGCGTTATATGCTCACCCAAACTTATACTTTAAGCATGACACATAATTTTGTCAAAAAGTGATGTCCCTTTTCGCAAAAAAAAGGAATGCCAAGTATGTCACAGCCCTTTTTGTAACACCGGTTTAAGCATGAGTCTACTGCCACTTCCAACAGTCTGAAGAGGCTTCGTCTCATTGTCTCCAAAACTTTGATGGCACTCATAATAAAATCATTACGCTATTAAGTGAGGTTCAGCCTAGAACAGTTGATCAAAGTAACAGAAAGCAAGGCACATACTTCAATGATTATCTATGTTGAAGACCCTTACCCCCATTTGAAGCAGCTTCATAATTTTTCAACAAACAATGAACCTAGATAGTAGCTATGACAAACTGATAGATAGAGCCTGTTTTGGTTTACATTTTTAGGAAAAAGGGGGTCCTATTCTCAAACAATTGGAGTAGAGGCACTATCTTACATACTAGGCCAGGAAAGACCAGGGTCTGTATAAATCAGTGGAGGCTGGGGGGAGGAGCTTCCCCATCAATGTAATGTTAATCAATGTGATCTAAAAGGCAAAACTGATCCTAAATCGGCACTCTTACTCTGATAGGCTTGATGCATACTGCCCCAGTAGACCTAAGCTGTGTTCGAATACCCATACTAAAATACTGTATACTAAATACTTAAGGAGCACATACTGCATACTATCCGTTCATAGGGCTCCCGAATGGCGCAGCGGACTATTTAAAAAATAAAAAAAATGTTTTATTAACAACAAATCAATACATAAATCACATGAGGGAACACAAGCATACATAGATTACAAACAATAGACAATCGAGCTAGGGGGTACAATATCACATTACAATTACACAAGGACCTTAAGGGACATGCATATACTTACAATTCTAACAGCTTTTTTGTTAGTAGAGCATTGAGCATTTAACCGTCTTAAAATACAGTTCAATTTCTTTTTGTAGGGTACGAAAATGTGGTTTTCTGTTTGTAAATTTACATTTGTGTATATGAAATTTGGCCAAAAGAATAATGAAAATAATGAAATTAATTACATAAAAATGTTTCAGCTTATTTCTCAATTAGCCTAATATTAGAATGAGTGTTCCAATTCTTCCTATTTTCTTCTAAGGATATAACACACACACCTTTTTTCAACAATAACCGCTGTAGTTAGACCTGCACTGCAGCGTTGCCTTTGGCTGATACTACTGCTTTAGTTGTTTCCAATAAAATGTTACTTTGATATAAACTAAGCAGCAACAAAAAAAATATAGACCGAGATGAAGAGGTCAAGGCGAGAGACTTTACTCCGCCCAATATCTGTCCGCGTGAGAGAAGCCCGTTTTTTCTAATTACTTGAGGATTTTGATAGAATATACGTTTCGTAATGTTTAAGCTTTTACAAATGTACTGATATATGTGGATGCACGTGGCATTCTGGCAACTTTGAGAAAAACAACGTTGAGTTGTGCATGTTGCTACACGCGTACCTGCCCTATCATTGGCTATAATGGTCCCACCTGACCTTCACTGTCTTCATTCGTTGAGTACATGTATTTCCATTGTTAGAGTGGTCACTCGGCTCTCTTGTCAGTAGAATAAATAATATTTGCCGCTGGTCATGTGTATGAGTGGGAAGACGTCTTCAAATGACCCGCCTAGTTGCTGTTGAATTTCTAAAGGTGATTGGCTACGCTCTGTGAGGGTGGATTTCACTGACGCGTTCCGTTTGAACAATAAATAGAGCGAACAAGGCTCCTTCTAGTTCACAAGTCTGAGAAGACGCATGAAGAAGTTCTTGCTTCAACAGTGATTGAACGGAACTCCTCTGCCTTCGTCTCGCATTATCGAACATTCCGGATTGATAACACTTTCTTTAAGTATAATAGAGAAATAGTCGAATAAACCCTATTTTTGTACCGTTACTTTAGATATTAAAGAAAATCTGCCAAAATGGAGTCTCAGATCCGCCAGAACTATCACCACGATTGCGAAGCTGCCATCAACCGGATGATCAACTTGGAGATGTTTGCCTCCTACACCTACACTTCAATGGTAAGGTGTCTACCAAGATGACCGTTTTGTTGATTTACCTGTATTATTATGCCTGGGCCTAAATACCCTTTTTCACCTGGCTTTTTATTATATTGGCCTAGATAATTAATAGCCAATAAACTCTGTTGTGCATATTTGAGTTTGTTTTCTTCTCAAATGAAGCCGGGAATCTATCCTACTTTGGACAGGGCGCGTAACAACTCCTTGACAGGATAAATGGCAGGTTACCAAGTCGACTACAGACTAGACTGATTCATTCCTTTTATCAAGTTTCGTTTCCACAACAAGAACAGAATGCCGAGTCACGTTTGGCATATTTTTCTTCTAACCACGCTGTTTTGTTTATCCACCCAGGCTTTCTATTTCTCCCGTGACGACGTGGCTCTGCCTGGGTTCGCGCATTTCTTCAAGGAGAACAGCGACGAGGAGCGGGAGCACGCCGACAAGCTACTCTCCTTCCAGAACAAGCGAGGTGGACGCATTTTACTCCAGGACATCAAGGTGAGCCCCTGAACATCAAACACATTCAGATTGTAGACTGATAAGTCACTTTACTCCATGGAGTAAAGTGTCTCCAGCGCTAAGTTTATATAGAGAACCTGGAGTAGTCCTAAACATACTGCCTTTTACCACTGAACTGAAACTGTGCGAGGGGTGTAATTCTGTTCACTTTATCCTGACCGTAACATCTGATAGTAGTCCTTAACACTTCTGTTCACTTTGTCCTGTGTAGAAGCCAGAACGTGATGAGTGGGGCAATGGGCTGGAGGCCATGCAGTGTGCTCTGCAGCTGGAGAAGAATGTGAACCAGGCCCTGCTGGACCTGCACAAGATTGCCTCAGACAAGGTTGACCCCCATGTAAGTTATGGTGAAACCACACATCACATGTATGTATCACATAGAATACAGGTACTGTCTCAGGAATTGATCAGGGGTTTGATCTGATAACTAATGACACAGGATTGTGACCTGCTTCACATTCGCGCAATAGTCCACAGATGCACACTATGCAGCTAATGCGTAAGTTTGCAAAAAGGCCGTCAGGTTGTCTAGTGGTTAGAGCTTTGGGCTAGTAACAAAGGATGCTGGATTGAATCCCGGAGCTGACGAGGGAAAAATATGTTCTGCCCCTGAACAAGGCAGTAAGCCCATTGTTCCACATTAAAATGCAGTTGTAAATAAGTGTTTGTTAACGGACTTGCCTAGTTAAAAATGTTTACTGCAGACACCTCATCTGCACTTATGCCATTACCACCAGGCTCTTGTGTGTTACTGTATCTACAATGGTCTGTAGTCATTCTCTTGTCTGACCTGTGTTTTCCCTCTTTAGCTGTGTGACTTCCTGGAGACCCATTACCTGAATGAGCAGGTGGAGGCCATTAAGAAGCTGGGAGACCACATCACCAACCTCACCAAGATGGATGCTGTCAAAAACAAGATGGCAGAGTACCTGTTTGACAAGCACACCCTGGGAGGCCAGAGCTAAACCACTTCCATCCCAAGACTACGGCCTTCAGACCAGGACTCCTGGCTTCTCTGATAGATCCTACTGGCTTTGCATTTATAGGGAGGGGAGTGTTAAACTGTTGCAGTGCAACACAGCTGTAGCATTGGTGTTTCTGTTGACAACACTACTGTATTTTGGAGGCAAGGCTTCTTGTATAACAATTAAAAAATTATCACTAAAGGTTGTTGTTTTAAGTGTTGACCTGTAGTAATGGATGTTGTATCAGTCTATTCAGGTTCTTTGCTCTCTTACTGAGCATCTTCATACCAGTGACAATTGTAGACCTACTAGTGGCTGAGAATCATAACAATAGGAGAAGTTTAACATGCGGTTTATAAAGGATGTTACCTCTGACCACAGAGGGTGTCCTTCACTGTCTTGTAATAGAACCATGTCAACTAGGTCCATAGGAGGAAAATGGTTACCTACAGTTGATGTAGACCTTTACTATGGGCATCACAAGTTTATTAGACATCCTAGAGGTCAATCAAACCTGTTAGCCAGCTGTTATGGTGCATTATTTTTAGTGATGGAAAGTTTTGCATTTACTGACACAATTCATCTTTACTCTTATTTCATCTGGTAATGCTCTATAGTTCCCCCTCCAGCAAATTCTGAACTATATTCCAAATAGTAATTCTACAAGCCTCTCGTTCACCCTAAGGGGCTTATTGGAGCTGTCATATGGTCGCAAAGCTACTGGTAATTTACTGAACACTTTCATTTTGGTACTTGGCAGGCAAGGTTAACTTTAACTGACAAAATATATTGATAGACATTGTTAATGTGTCCATATGAGTTTTAAGTAGACCACTTGGTTAAAGGGGAAAATAGCCCAATGGGAAGTGTCTAAACAGCAATGGCATGTTCAATACATGCAACTTTTCACAACTGCCACCAATATTTACAACCAAGAAGTACGGTAAAATAATTGAGTACATATTTATGGTAATGGTATTCTTTAAGGTAAGGTTTCACAGCTTTCTTTGAATTATTTTACATGTGATAAGGCAACACAGGGCCATAGATTGGTGATAAGGAGTTACTCTTCATGGGGACTGAAACTAAAGGCAGATCTACACAATAAAACTAACATTACAATACAGATTTCACAACACATTAAGGGTTTGCCCTCAGGCCACTACTCTACCAAACAAAATCCATGTGTGTCTGTAGTGCATGTGTCTCTTCACAGTCCCTGCTGTCCCATAAGTTGTATTTGTATGTATTTTTAAATCTTTCTTTACTGCTTGCATGAGTTACTTGATGTGGAATAGTAGCCATGTCATGGCTCTCTGTAGTACTGTGCACCTGTTCTGGGCATAGGGACTGTGAAGAGACCTGGTAGCCGGTCTTGTGGGGTATGCATTGGTTTCTGAGTTGTGTGCTAGTAGTTTAAACTGACAGCTCGGTGCATTTAACATGTCAATACTTCTCCCAAATACAAGTAGTGATAATGTCAGTCTCTCCTCTACTTTGAGCCATGAGATATTGACATTCATAATGTTAATGTTAGCTCTCTGTGTACATTTAAGGGTGAGCCGTGCTGCCCAGTTCTGGGCCAATTGTAATTTTCCTAAGTTTTGTGGCACCTGACCACATGACTGGAGAGTAGTCCAGGTGCGACAAAAACAAGGGCCTGTAGAACCTACCTTGTTGACAGCGTTGTTAAGAAGGCAGAGCAGTGCTTTATTATGGACAGATCTATCCCCATCTTAGCTGCTGTTGTATCAATATGTTTTTACCATGACAGAAGTTTATTCTCAACTTGTTACATTTCCACATTATCTATTACAAGATTTAGTTGAGGTTCAGGGTTCAGTGTTTTAATTTTATGTCCCAAATACAATGCCTTTAGTTTTTGAAATTTAGGACTAACTTATCTCTTGCCACCCATTCTGAAAATGACTGCAGCTCTTAAGTGTTGCAATGATTTCACCTGCTGTGGTAGCTGATGTGTATAGCGTTGAGTCATCAGCATACATAAACACGCAGGCTTCAATCAGCACCAGTGGCAAGTCATTAGTAAAGATTGAAAAAGTAAGGGGCCTAGACAGCTGCTCTGGGGAATGCCTGACTCTTCCTAGATTATGTTGGAGAGGATTCCATTAAAGAACACCCTCTGTGTTCTGTTAGACAGGTAACTCTAGATCCACAATATAGCAGGGGATGTAAAGCCATAACACTTACGCTTTTTCCAGCAGCAGATTATGATCAATATTGTCAAAAGCTGCAGAGAAGTGCTTTGTTTATTTTTAATCTTTATTGAACTATGCTACCTTAAGTCGGTTAAGAACACATTCTTATTTACAATGACGGCCTAACAAAAGGCAAACGGCCTTTCACGACAAGAGAGACAACACAACACTACATAAAGAGAGACCAAAGACAACAACATAGCATGGTAGGCAGTAACAGGAGTCCGTTGTAACAGATAGGCCTACATTATTCAGTGTATATACATCCTTGGCTGAGTACCAGTGGAAAGTTTGGGACAGTCAAGTCAGTATGTTGCTAGCAACAAGATAATGTTTTGAGTTTATGATCTTGCTCACTGGTTCTCAAACCTAGTCCTGGGGACCCAAACGGGTGCACATTTTTGTTTTTGCCCTAGCACTACAAAGCTGATTAAAATGATCAACTCATCAAAAGGCTTTGATTTGAATCAGCTGTGTAGTGCTTGGGGAAAAACTAAAATGTGCACCCCTTTGGGTCCCCAGGACCAGGATTGAGAACCACTGATCTAGCTAATGATTAGCATCTAAATGTAGATGGGCAACCCCATAATACAGGTTATCATGCTTATTGCTAAATAACACACCTGCCTGATAATATGGACCGATATGTTATTTGGCATTTGTTTTTAGTAATTGCAGCTTAAGGTGGCAATACCAGTTATTGAGTGTAAGGGGGAAATGACTTTGTCACACAGGGGAATTAGGTGTTGCGTAACTTGGTTAATTAAATGAATAAAATAAGTATCTTTCTTTTGTGTTATTTGTAAACTCATGTTCCCTTTATCTAATATTAGGTTTTGGTTGAAGATCTGATAACATTCCGTATCAAAAATATGCAAAAATAGACCATGTACGACCCAAACATGATGAAGGGAACATATATAGAATAATGGGTTTTGACATTGGTGGTGACTTTCTTTTTATAGTTAGACAAACAGTTTAAAGTAATACAGAAATATATTGCTATTTGATTTCTGATTGACTAAATTGACAACATTTTCAGGAAAGTTGTTGTATTTTCCCTTCAATTCACCAGAAACAACCATTCACAGCTATTTATTTAAAAATACCTTAGTAAGTTACATAAGGTGCATAGTATAGTACACTGCTCAAAAAAATAAAGGGAACACTTAAACAACACAATGTAACTCCAAGTCAATCACACTTCTGTGAAATCAAACTGTCCACTTAGGAAGCAACACTGATTGACAATAAATTACACATGCTGTTGTGCAAATGGAATAGAAAACAGGTGGAAATTATAGACAATTAGCAAGACACACCCAATAAAGGAGTGGTTCTGCACGTGGTGACCACAGACCACTTCTCAGTTCCTATGCTTCCTGACTGATGTTTTGGTCACTTTTGAATGCTGGCGGTGCTTTCACTCTAGTGGTAGCATGAGACGGAGTCTACAACCCACACAAGTGGCTCAGGTAGTGCAGCTCATCCAGGATGGCACATCAATGCGAGCTGTGGCAAGAAGGTTTGCTGTGTCTGTCAGCGTAGTGTCCAGAGCATGGAGGCGCTACCAGGAGACAGGCCAGTACATCGGGAGACGTGGAGGAGGCCGTAGGAGGGCAACAACCCAGCAGCAGGACCGCTACCTCCGCCTTTGTGCAAGGAGGAGCAGGAGGAGCACTGCCAGAGGCCTGCAAAATGACCTCCAGCAGGCCACAAATGTGCATGTGTCTGCTCAAACGGTCAGAAACAGACTCCATGAGGGTGGTATGAGGGCCCAATGTCCACAGGTGGGGGTTGTGCTTACAGCCCAACACCGTGCAGGACATTTGGCATTTGCCAGAGAACACCAAGATTGGCAAATTCGCCACTGGCGCCCTGTGCTCTTCACAGATGAAAGCAGGTTCACACTGAGCACATGACAGACGTGACAGTCTGGAGACGCCATGGAGAGCGTTCTGCTGCCTGCAACATCCTCTAGCATGACCGGTTTGGCGGTGGGTCAGTCATGGTGTGGGGTGGCATTTCTTTGGGGGGCCGCACAGCCCTCCATGTGCTCGCCAGAGGTAGCCTGACTGCCATTAGGTACCGAGATGAGATCCTCAGACCCCTTGTGTGACCATATGCTGGTGCGGTTGGCCCTGGGTTCCTCCTAATGCAAGACAATGCTAGACCTCATGTGGCTGGAGTGTGTCAGCAGTTCCTGCAAGAGGAAGGCATTGATGCTATGGACTGGCCCGCCCGTTCCCCAGACCTGAATCCAATTGAGCACATCTGGGACATCATGTCTCGCTCCATCCACCAACGCCACGTTGCACCACAGACTGTCCAGGAGTTGGCGGATGCTTTAGTACAGGTCTGGGAGGAGATCCCTCAGGAGACCATCCGCCACCTCATCAGGAGCATGCCCAGGCGTTGTAGGGAGGTCTCAACCTTTAAGTCTCTACTGAAGACTCATCTCTTCAGTGGGTCATATGATTGAGTGTAGTCTGGCCCAGGAGTGGGAGGGTGAACGGAAAGGCTCTGGAGCAACGAACCGCCCTTGCTGTCTCTGCCTGGCCGGTTCCCCTCTTTCCACTGGGATTCTCTGCCTCTAACCCTATTACAGGGGCTGAGTCACTGGCTTACTGGGGCTCTCTCATGCTGTCCCTGGAGGGGGTGCGTCACCTGAGTGGGTTGATTCACTGATGTGGTCATCCTGTCTGGGTTGGCGCCCCCCCCCCCCCCCCTTGGGTTGTGCCGTGGCGGAGGTCTTTGTGGGCTATACTCAGCCTTGTCTCAGGAAGGTAAGTTGGTGGTTGAAGATATCCCTCTAGTGGTGTGGGGGCTGTGCTTTGGCAAAGTGGGTGGGGTTATATCCTTCCTGTTTGGCCCTGTCCGGGGGTGTCCTCGGATGGGGCCACAGTGTCTCCTGACCCCTCCTGTCTCAGCCTCCAGTATTTATGCTGCAGTAGTTTATGTGTCGAGGGGCTAGGGTCAGTTTGTTATATCTGGAGTACTTCTCCTGTCCTATTCGGTGTCCTGTGTGAATTTAAGTGTGTGTTCTCTAATTCTTTCTTTCTCTCTCTCGGAGGACCTGAGCCCTAGGACCATGCCCCAGGACTACCTGACATGATGACTCCTTGCTGTCACCAGTCCACCTGGCCGTGCTGCTGCTCCAGTTTCTTTCAACTGTTCTGCCTTATTATTATTCGACCATGCTGGTCATTTATGAACATTTGAACATCTTGGCCATGTTCTGTTATAATCTCCACCCGGCACAGCCAGAAGAGGACTGGCCATCCCACATATGCTCTCTAATTCTCTCTTTCTTTCTCTCTCTCGGAGGACCTGAGCCCTAGGACCATGCCCCAGGAATACCTGACATGATGACTCCTTGCTGTCCCCAGCCCACTTGACTGTGCTGCTGCTCCAGTTTCAACTGTTCTGCCTTATTATTATTCGACCATGCTGGTCATTTATGAACATTTGAACATCTTGACCATGTTCTGTTATAATCTCCACCCGGCACAGCCAGAAGAGGACTGGCCACCCCACATAGCCTGGTTCCTCTCTAGGTTTCTTCCTAGGTTTTGGCCTTTCTAGGGAGTTTTTCCTAGCCACCGTGCTTCTACACCTGCATTGCTTGCTGTTTGGGGTTTTAGGCTGGGTTTCTGTACAGCACTTTGAGATATCAGCTGATGTACGAAGGGCTATATAAATAAATTTGATTTGATTTGATACAGGCATGTGGAGGCCACACACACTACTGAGCCTCATTTTGACTTGTTTTATGGACATTACATCAAAGTTGGATCAGCCTGTAGTGTGGTTTTCCACTTTAATTTGGAGTGTGACTCCAAATCCAGACCTCCATGGGTTGATAAATTAGATTTTGTTGTCAGCACATTCAACTATGTAAAGAAAAAAGTATTTAATAAGAATATTCCATTCATTCATATCTAGGATGTGATATTTTAGTGTTCCCTTTATTTTTTTGAGCAGTGTATATGTTCCTGCTGTTGTCTCCTTCCCTTTTTCCTTTTCTTCAAATCTGGTATCAGTCGGTCTTCACCCATTCATCACCCTTCATGTCTGTTTCTGCAGTCACAAAACTGCGCCTCCTTCCACCATTGTCACTGTGATAACAGAACAGAACTACCTTGAGACCAACGATGGTGGAAAAATGAAGATAGTTAACAGAGGCTGTTTACCACTGTCTGCTTAAGGAGGTGGCTCCTTAAGCAGACAATGCGATAGTGGTCTGCTTAGTTAATTGACTTCCATTTGGGGAAAATGAAGGAGTGGGCTGTCTTGCTTCCTCTTCCGTCTCTGCTTGAGACTACAGAATGCTGAGTCACAATGACAAGGCAGAAATACAGCCAGGGCAGAGCCTGAGTCAGTCCATACTGTAGTAGAACCAACAGGAGGTTATGACAGGAATAAGCAGGGGAACAAATTTGACTGGGGACAGGGGGGACATGCATTTTTGTCCAAATGCGAGGCAACGGTGTGCTTTTGAACCATGCGGATCCCTCCGAGCAGTCGGGAAGGCTGTTTGCAGTGTTTATTTAACGCCACCAAAATATAAATATGTATGTCCCCCCACATCTAAAACCAATGTTGCGCCCCTGGTGGGAGGGAGCAATAGGGAGAGAGGGGGAGGGGGAAAGAGTAAAGAAGAAAAACACTGTCACCCTTCAGAACTTCAATAGAAAGAGTTATGTAATGGTTAATCATTTACGGTATTACTTACTGTTCACAACTTTGTGCGGCTGGTCACGTGATGGACCCTGTCATGACTTTAACAACTTAACACAGGTTCTCGGGGTTGAACATTACAGAAGAGATTTGCATAGAGAAATTAAGACAATTATTTGCCAATTTTAATCCTGTTTGCCATTCTGCTAAAATAAGGTCACTTAGAACAACCTGGAGGGGTAGACGTAACATAGTAAAAGTATATTTGGGAATACTTCAATTAGTATGATATGTATTCATTTGTGGCTGTCCATCATCAATTTGGTATTATAATAAACGAATGGTAATTCGTACAATATGTTACGAATTGCAATTTGTACAATATGTTACGATTTGCTAAACATATGATATGTTACGAATTCCAATTTGTTGTGGCTAACTTTAGCTCAATGGCTAGGTGTAGCGTTAGCTAGGTGGCTAAAAATTAGTTAGGTTAGGGCTTAAGGGTTAAGGTTACGTCTAAAATAAGGTTAGGAGTTACGTTAAAGGGTTAGGGTTAGCTAACATGCTAAGTAGTTGCAAAGTAGCTAAAAAGTAGTAAATAGTTGCAAAGTTGATAATTAGCAAAAAAGCTGAAGTTGTCCGTGATGAGTTACAAGCAACTTTTGGGATGCTAGACGTTTGCGTTACATGCTCACCCAAACTTATACTTTAAGCATGACACATAATTTTGTCAAAAAGTGATGTCCCTTTTCGCAAAAAAAAGGAATGCCAAGTATGTCACAGCCCTTTTTGTAACACCGGTTTAAGCATGAGTCTACTGCCACTTCCAACAGTCTGAAGAGGCTTCGTCTCATTGTCTCCAAAACTTTGATGGCACTCATAATAAAATCATTACGCTATTAAGTGAGGTTCAGCCTAGAACAGTTGATCAAAGTAACAGAAAGCAAGGCACATACTTCAATGATTATCTATGTTGAAAACCCTTACCCCCATTTGAAGCAGCTTCATAATTTTTCAACAAACAATGAACCTAGATAGTAGCTATGACAAACTGATAGATAGAGCCTGTTTTGGTTTACATTTTTAGGAAAAAGGGGGTCCTATTCTCAAACAATTGGAGTAGAGGCACTATCTTACATACTAGGCCAGGAAAGACCAGGGTCTGTATAAATCAGTGGAGGCTGGGGGGAGGAGCTTCCCCATCAATGTAATGTTAATCAATGTGATCTAAAAGGCAAAACTGATCCTAAATCGGCACTCTTACTCTGATAGGCTTGATGCATACTGCCCCAGTAGACCTAAGCTGTGTTCGAATACCCATACTAAAATACTGTATACTACATACTTAAGGAGCACATACTGCATACTATCCGTTCATAGGGCTCCCGAATGGCGCAGCGGACTATTTAAAAAATAAAAAAAATGTTTTATTAACAACAAATCAATACATAAATCACATGAGGGAACACAAGCATACATAGATTACAAACAATAGACAATCGAGCTAGGGGGTACAATATCACATTACAATTACACAAGGACCTTAAGGGACATGCATATACTTACAATTCTAACAGCTTTTTTGTTAGTAGAGCATTGAGCATTTAACCGTCTTAAAATACAGTTCAATTTCTTTTTGTAGGGTACGAAAATGTGGTTTTCTGTTTGTAAATTTACATTTGTGTATATGAAATTTGGCCAAAAGAATAATGAAAATAATGAAATTAATTACATAAAAATGTTTCAGCTTATTTCTCAATTAGCCTAATATTAGAATGAGTGTTCCAATTCTTCCTATTTTCTTCTAAGGATATAACACACACACCTTTTTTCAACAATAACCGCTGTAGTTAGACCTGCACTGCAGCGTTGCCTTTGGCTGATACTACTGCTTTAGTTGTTTCCAATAAAATGTTACTTTGATATAAACTAAGCAGCAACAAAAAAAATATAGACCGAGATGAAGAGGTCAAGGCGAGAGACTTTACTCCGCCCAATATCTGTCCGCGTGAGAGAAGCCCGTTTTTTCTAATTACTTGAGGATTTTGATAGAATATACGTTTCGTAATGTTTAAGCTTTTACAAATGTACTGATATATGTGGATGCACGTGGCATTCCGGCAACTTTGAGAAAAACAACGTTGAGTTGTGCATGTTGCTACACGCGTACCTGCCCTATCATTGGCTATAATGGTCCCACCTGACCTTCACTGTCTTCATTCGTTGAGTACATGTATTTCCATTGTTAGAGTGGTCACTCGGCTCTCTTGTCAGTAGAATAAATAATATTTGCCGCTGGTCATGTGTATGAGTGGGAAGACGTCTTCAAATGACCCGCCTAGTTGCTGTTGAATTTCTAAAGGTGATTGGCTACGCTCTGTGAGGGTGGATTTCACTGACGCGTTCCGTTTGAACAATAAATAGAGCGAACAAGGCTCCTTCTAGTTCACAAGTCTGAGAAGACGCATGAAGAAGTTCTTGCTTCAACAGTGATTGAACGGAACTCCTCTGCCTTCGTCTCGCATTATCGAACATTCCGGATTGATAACACTTTCTTTAAGTATAATAGAGAAATAGTCGAATAAACCCTATTTTTGTACCGTTACTTTAGATATTAAAGAAAATCTGCCAAAATGGAGTCTCAGATCCGCCAGAACTATCACCACGATTGCGAAGCTGCCATCAACCGGATGATCAACTTGGAGATGTTTGCCTCCTACACCTACACTTCAATGGTAAGGTGTCTACCAAGATGACCGTTTTGTTGATTTACCTGTATTATTATGCCTGGGCCTAAATACCCTTTTTCACCTGGCTTTTTATTATATTGGCCTAGATAATTAATAGCCAATAAACTCTGTTGTGCATATTTGAGTTTGTTTTCTTCTCAAATGAAGCCGGGAATCTATCCTACTTTGGACAGGGCGCGTAACAACTCCTTGACAGGATAAATGGCAGGTTACCAAGTCGACTACAGACTAGACTGATTCATTCCTTTTATCAAGTTTCGTTTCCACAACAAGAACAGAATGCCGAGTCACGTTTGGCATATTTTTCTTCTAACCACGCTGTTTTGTTTATCCACCCAGGCTTTCTATTTCTCCCGTGACGACGTGGCTCTGCCTGGGTTCGCGCATTTCTTCAAGGAGAACAGCGACGAGGAGCGGGAGCACGCCGACAAGCTACTCTCCTTCCAGAACAAGCGAGGTGGACGCATTTTACTCCAGGACATCAAGGTGAGCCCCTGAACATCAAACACATTCAGATTGTAGACTGATAAGTCACTTTACTCCATGGAGTAAAGTGTCTCCAGCGCTAAGTTTATATAGAGAACCTGGAGTAGTCCTAAACATACTGCCTTTTACCACTGAACTGAAACTGTGCGAGGGGTGTAATTCTGTTCACTTTATCCTGAGCGTAACATCTGATAGTAGTCCTTAACACTTCTGTTCACTTTGTCCTGTGTAGAAGCCAGAACGTGATGAGTGGGGCAATGGGCTGGAGGCCATGCAGTGTGCTCTGCAGCTGGAGAAGAATGTGAACCAGGCCCTGCTGGACCTGCACAAGATTGCCTCAGACAAGGTTGACCCCCATGTAAGTTATGGTGAAACCACACATCACATGTATGTATCACATAGAATACAGGTACTGTCTCAGGAATTGATCAGGGGTTTGATCTGATAACTAATGACACAGGATTGTGACCTGCTTCACATTCGCGCAATAGTCCACAGATGCACACTATGCAGCTAATGCGTAAGTTTGCAAAAAGGCCGTCAGGTTGTCTAGTGGTTAGAGCTTTGGGCTAGTAACAAAGGATGCTGGATTGAATCCCGGAGCTGACGAGGGAAAAATATGTTCTGCCCCTGAACAAGGCAGTAAGCCCATTGTTCCACATTAAAATGCAGTTGTAAATAAGTGTTTGTTAACGGACTTGCCTAGTTAAAAATGTTTACTGCAGACACCTCATCTGCACTTATGCCATTACCACCAGGCTCTTGTGTGTTACTGTATCTACAATGGTCTGTAGTCATTCTCTTGTCTGACCTGTGTTTTCCCTCTTTAGCTGTGTGACTTCCTGGAGACCCATTACCTGAATGAGCAGGTGGAGGCCATTAAGAAGCTGGGAGACCACATCACCAACCTCACCAAGATGGATGCTGTCAAAAACAAGATGGCAGAGTACCTGTTTGACAAGCACACCCTGGGAGGCCAGAGCTAAACCACTTCCATCCCAAGACTACGGCCTTCAGACCAGGACTCCTGGCTTCTCTGATAGATCCTACTGGCTTTGCATTTATAGGGAGGGGAGTGTTAAACTGTTGCAGTGCAACACAGCTGTAGCATTGGTGTTTCTGTTGACAACACTACTGTATTTTGGAGGCAAGGCTTCTTGTATAACAATTAAAAAATTATCACTAAAGGTTGTTGTTTTAAGTGTTGACCTGTAGTAATGGATGTTGTATCAGTCTATTCAGGTTCTTTGCTCTCTTACTGAGCATCTTCATACCAGTGACAATTGTAGACCTACTAGTGGCTGAGAATCATAACAATAGGAGAAGTTTAACATGCGGTTTATAAAGGATGTTACCTCTGACCACAGAGGGTGTCCTTCACTGTCTTGTAATAGAACCATGTCAACTAGGTCCATAGGAGGAAAATGGTTACCTACAGTTGATGTAGACCTTTACTATGGGCATCACAAGTTTATTAGACATCCTAGAGGTCAATCAAACCTGTTAGCCAGCTGTTATGGTGCATTATTTTTAGTGATGGAAAGTTTTGCATTTACTGACACAATTCATCTTTACTCTTATTTCATCTGGTAATGCTCTATAGTTCCCCCTCCAGCAAATTCTGAACTATATTCCAAATAGTAATTCTACAAGCCTCTCGTTCACCCTAAGGGGCTTATTGGAGCTGTCATATGGTCGCAAAGCTACTGGTAATTTACTGAACACTTTCATTTTGGTACTTGGCAGGCAAGGTTAACTTTAACTGACAAAATATATTGATAGACATTGTTAATGTGTCCATATGAGTTTTAAGTAGACCACTTGGTTAAAGGGGAAAATAGCCCAATGGGAAGTGTCTAAACAGCAATGGCATGTTCAATACATGCAACTTTTCACAACTGCCACCAATATTTACAACCAAGAAGTACGGTAAAATAATTGAGTACATATTTATGGTAATGGTATTCTTTAAGGTAAGGTTTCACAGCTTTCTTTGAATTATTTTACATGTGATAAGGCAACACAGGGCCATAGATTGGTGATAAGGAGTTACTCTTCATGGGGACTGAAACTAAAGGCAGATCTACACAATAAAACTAACATTACAATACAGATTTCACAACACATTAAGGGTTTGCCCTCAGGCCACTACTCTACCAAACAAAATCCATGTGTGTCTGTAGTGCATGTGTCTCTTCACAGTCCCTGCTGTCCCATAAGTTGTATTTGTATGTATTTTTAAATCTTTCTTTACTGCTTGCATGAGTTACTTGATGTGGAATAGTAGCCATGTCATGGCTCTCTGTAGTACTGTGCACCTGTTCTGGGCATAGGGACTGTGAAGAGACCTGGTAGCCGGTCTTGTGGGGTATGCATTGGTTTCTGAGTTGTGTGCTAGTAGTTTAAACTGACAGCTCGGTGCATTTAACATGTCAATACTTCTCCCAAATACAAGTAGTGATAATGTCAATCTCTCCTCTACTTTGAGCCATGAGATATTGACATTCATAATGTTAATGTTAGCTCTCTGTGTACATTTAAGGGTGAGCCGTGCTGCCCAGTTCTGGGCCAATTGTAATTTTCCTAAGTTTTGTGGCACCTGACCACATGACTGGAGAGTAGTCCAGGTGCGACAAAAACAAGGGCCTGTAGAACCTACCTTGTTGACAGCGTTGTTAAGAAGGCAGAGCAGTGCTTTATTATGGACAGATCTATCCCCATCTTAGCTGCTGTTGTATCAATATGTTTTTACCATGACAGAAGTTTATTCTCAACTTGTTACATTTCCACATTATCTATTACAAGATTTAGTTGAGGTTCAGTGTTTTAATTTTATGTCCCAAATACAATGCCTTTAGTTTTTGAAATTTAGGACTAACTTATCTCTTGCCACCCATTCTGAAAATGACTGCAGCTCTTAAGTGTTGCAATGATTTCACCTGCTGTGGTAGCTGATGTGTATAGCGTTGAGTCATCAGCATACATAAACACGCAGGCTTCAATCAGCACCAGTGGCAAGTCATTAGTAAAGATTGAAAAAGTAAGGGGCCTAGACAGCTGCTCTGGGGAATGCCTGACTCTTCCTAGATTATGTTGGAGAGGATTCCATTAAAGAACACCCTCTGTGTTCTGTTAGACAGGTAACTCTAGATCCACAATATAGCAGGGGATGTAAAGCCATAACACTTACGCTTTTTCCAGCAGCAGATTATGATCAATATTGTCAAAAGCTGCAGAGAAGTGCTTTGTTTATTTTTAATCTTTATTGAACTATGCTACCTTAAGTCGGTTAAGAACACATTCTTATTTACAATGACGGCCTAACAAAAGGCAAACGGCCTTTCACGACAAGAGAGACAACACAACACTACATAAAGAGAGACCAAAGACAACAACATAGCATGGTAGGCAGTAACAGGAGTCCGTTGTAACAGATAGGCCTACATTATTCAGTGTATATACATCCTTGGCTGAGTACCAGTGGAAAGTTTGGGACAGTCAAGTCAGTATGTTGCTAGCAACAAGATAATGTTTTGAGTTTATGATCTTGCTCACTGGTTCTCAAACCTAGTCCTGGGGACCCAAACGGGTGCACATTTTTGTTTTTGCCCTAGCACTACAAAGCTGATTAAAATGATCAACTCATCAAAAGGCTTTGATTTGAATCAGCTGTGTAGTGCTTGGGGAAAAACTAAAATGTGCACCCCTTTGGGTCCCCAGGACCAGGATTGAGAACCACTGATCTAGCTAATGATTAGCATCTAAATGTAGATGGGCAACCCCATAATACAGGTTATCATGCTTATTGCTAAATAACACACCTGCCTGATAATATGGACCGATATGTTATTTGGCATTTGTTTTTAGTAATTGCAGCTTAAGGTGGCAATACCAGTTATTGAGTGTAAGGGGGAAATGACTTTGTCACACAGGGGAATTAGGTGTTGCGTAACTTGGTTAATTAAATGAATAAAATAAGTATCTTTCTTTTGTGTTATTTGTAAACTCATGTTCCCTTTATCTAATATTAGGTTTTGGTTGAAGATCTGATAACATTCCGTATCAAAAATATGCAAAAATAGACCATGTACGACCCAAACATGATGAAGGGAACATATATAGAATAATGGGTTTTGACATTGGTGGTGACTTTCTTTTTATAGTTAGACAAACAGTTTAAAGTAATACAGAAATATATTGCTATTTGATTTCTGATTGACTAAATTGACAACATTTTCAGGAAAGTTGTTGTATTTTCCCTTCAATTCACCAGAAACAACCATTCACAGCTATTTATTTAAAAATACCTTAGTAAGTTACATAAGGTGCATAGTATAGTACACTGCTCAAAAAAATAAAGGGAACACTTAAACAACACAATGTAACTCCAAGTCAATCACACTTCTGTGAAATCAAACTGTCCACTTAGGAAGCAACACTGATTGACAATAAATTACACATGCTGTTGTGCAAATGGAATAGAAAACAGGTGGAAATTATAGACAATTAGCAAGACACACCCAATAAAGGAGTGGTTCTGCACGTGGTGACCACAGACCACTTCTCAGTTCCTATGCTTCCTGACTGATGTTTTGGTCACTTTTGAATGCTGGCGGTGCTTTCACTCTAGTGGTAGCATGAGACGGAGTCTACAACCCACACAAGTGGCTCAGGTAGTGCAGCTCATCCAGGATGGCACATCAATGCGAGCTGTGGCAAGAAGGTTTGCTGTGTCTGTCAGCGTAGTGTCCAGAGCATGGAGGCGCTACCAGGAGACAGGCCAGTACATCGGGAGACGTGGAGGAGGCCGTAGGAGGGCAACAACCCAGCAGCAGGACCGCTACCTCCGCCTTTGTGCAAGGAGGAGCAGGAGGAGCACTGCCAGAGGCCTGCAAAATGACCTCCAGCAGGCCACAAATGTGCATGTGTCTGCTCAAACGGTCAGAAACAGACTCCATGAGGGTGGTATGAGGGCCCGATGTCCACAGGTGGGGGTTGTGCTTACAGCCCAACACCGTGCAGGACATTTGGCATTTGCCAGAGAACACCAAGATTGGCAAATTCGCCACTGGCGCCCTGTGCTCTTCACAGATGAAAGCAGGTTCACACTGAGCACATGACAGACGTGACAGTCTGGAGACGCCATGGAGAGCGTTCTGCTGCCTGCAACATCCTCTAGCATGACCGGTTTGGCGGTGGGTCAGTCATGGTGTGGGGTGGCATTTCTTTGGGGGGCCGCACAGCCCTCCATGTGCTCGCCAGAGGTAGCCTGACTGCCATTAGGTACCGAGATGAGATCCTCAGACCCCTTGTGTGACCATATGCTGGTGCGGTTGGCCCTGGGTTCCTCCTAATGCAAGACAATGCTAGACCTCATGTGGCTGGAGTGTGTCAGCAGTTCCTGCAAGAGGAAGGCATTGATGCTATGGACTGGCCCGCCCGTTCCCCAGACCTGAATCCAATTGAGCACATCTGGGACATCATGTCTCGCTCCATCCACCAACGCCACGTTGCACCACAGACTGTCCAGGAGTTGGCGGATGCTTTAGTACAGGTCTGGGAGGAGATCCCTCAGGAGACCATCCGCCACCTCATCAGGAGCATGCCCAGGCGTTGTAGGGAGGTCTCAACCTTTAAGTCTCTACTGAAGACTCATCTCTTCAGTGGGTCATATGATTGAGTGTAGTCTGGCCCAGGAGTGGGAGGGTGAACGGAAAGGCTCTGGAGCAACGAACCGCCCTTGCTGTCTCTGCCTGGCCGGTTCCCCTCTTTCCACTGGGATTCTCTGCCTCTAACCCTATTACAGGGGCTGAGTCACTGGCTTACTGGGGCTCTCTCATGCTGTCCCTGGAGGGGGTGCGTCACCTGAGTGGGTTGATTCACTGATGTGGTCATCCTGTCTGGGTTGGCGCCCCCCCCCCCCCCCCTTGGGTTGTGCCGTGGCGGAGGTCTTTGTGGGCTATACTCAGCCTTGTCTCAGGAAGGTAAGTTGGTGGTTGAAGATATCCCTCTAGTGGTGTGGGGGCTGTGCTTTGGCAAAGTGGGTGGGGTTATATCCTTCCTGTTTGGCCCTGTCCGGGGGTGTCCTCGGATGGGGCCACAGTGTCTCCTGACCCCTCCTGTCTCAGCCTCCAGTATTTATGCTGCAGTAGTTTATGTGTCGAGGGGCTAGGGTCAGTTTGTTATATCTGGAGTACTTCTCCTGTCCTATTCGGTGTCCTGTGTGAATTTAAGTGTGTGTTCTCTAATTCTTTCTTTCTCTCTCTCGGAGGACCTGAGCCCTAGGACCATGCCCCAGGACTACCTGACATGATGACTCCTTGCTGTCACCAGTCCACCTGGCCGTGCTGCTGCTCCAGTTTCTTTCAACTGTTCTGCCTTATTATTATTCGACCATGCTGGTCATTTATGAACATTTGAACATCTTGGCCATGTTCTGTTATAATCTCCACCCGGCACAGCCAGAAGAGGACTGGCCATCCCACATATGCTCTCTAATTCTCTCTTTCTTTCTCTCTCTCGGAGGACCTGAGCCCTAGGACCATGCCCCAGGAATACCTGACATGATGACTCCTTGCTGTCCCCAGCCCACTTGACTGTGCTGCTGCTCCAGTTTCAACTGTTCTGCCTTATTATTATTCGACCATGCTGGTCATTTATGAACATTTGAACATCTTGACCATGTTCTGTTATAATCTCCACCCGGCACAGCCAGAAGAGGACTGGCCACCCCACATAGCCTGGTTCCTCTCTAGGTTTCTTCCTAGGTTTTGGCCTTTCTAGGGAGTTTTTCCTAGCCACCGTGCTTCTACACCTGCATTGCTTGCTGTTTGGGGTTTTAGGCTGGGTTTCTGTACAGCACTTTGAGATATCAGCTGATGTACGAAGGGCTATATAAATAAATTTGATTTGATTTGATACAGGCATGTGGAGGCCACACACACTACTGAGCCTCATTTTGACTTGTTTTATGGACATTACATCAAAGTTGGATCAGCCTGTAGTGTGGTTTTCCACTTTAATTTGGAGTGTGACTCCAAATCCAGACCTCCATGGGTTGATAAATTAGATTTTGTTGTCAGCACATTCAACTATGTAAAGAAAAAAGTATTTAATAAGAATATTCCATTCATTCATATCTAGGATGTGATATTTTAGTGTTCCCTTTATTTTTTTGAGCAGTGTATATGTTCCTGCTGTTGTCTCCTTCCCTTTTTCCTTTTCTTCAAATCTGGTATCAGTCGGTCTTCACCCATTCATCACCCTTCATGTCTGTTTCTGCAGTCACAAAACTGCGCCTCCTTCCACCATTGTCACTGTGATAACAGAACAGAACTACCTTGAGACCAACGATGGTGGATAAATGATAGTTAACAGAGGCTGTTTACCACTGTCTGCTTAAGGAGGTGGCTCCTTAAGCAGACAATGCGATAGTGGTCTGCTTAGTTAATTGACTTCCATTTGGGGAAATTGAAGGAGTGGGCTGTCTTGCTTCCTCTTCCGTCTCTGCTTGAGAATGCTGAGTCACAATGACAAGGCAGAAATACAGCCAGGGCAGAGCCTGAGTCAGTCCATACTGTAGTAGAACCAACAGGAGGTTATGACAGGAATAAGCAGGGGAACAAATTTGACTGGGGACAGGGGGGACATGCATTTTTGTCCATCCCCCCCAGTTTTATCATTGGAATGTGATACAAAACGAGACAACGGTGTGCTTTTGAACCATGCGGATCCCTCCGAGCAGTCGGGAAGGCTGTTTGCAGTGTTTATTTAACGCCACCAAAATATAAATATGTATGTCCCCCCCCACATCTAAAACCAATGTTGCGCCCCTGGTGGGAGGGAGTAATAGGGAGAGAGGGGGAGGGGGAAAGAGTAAAGAAGAAAAACACTGTCACCCTTCAGAACTTCAATAGAAAGAGTTATGTAATGGTTAACCATTTACGGTATTACTTACTGTTCACAACTTTGTGCGGCTGGTCACGTGATGGACCCTGTCATGACTTTAACAACTTAACACAGGTTCTCGGGGTTGAACATTACAGAAGAGATTTGCATAGAGAAATTAAGACAATTATTTGCCAATTTCAATTTTAATCCTGTTTGCCATTCTGCTAAAATAAGGTCACTTAGAACAACCTGGAGGGGTAGACGTAACATAGTAAAAGTATATTTGGGAATACTTCAATTAGTATGATATGTATTCATTTGTGGCTGTCCATCATCAATTTGGTATTATAATAAATGAATGGTAATTCGTACAATATGTTACGAATTGCAATTTGTACAATATGTTACGATTTGCTAAACATATGATATGTTACGAATTGCAATTTGTACAATATGTTACGATTTGCTAAACATATGATATGTTACGAATTCCAATTTGTTGTGGCTAACTTTAGCTCAATGGCTAGGTGTAACGTTAGCTAGGTGGCTAAAATTAGTTAGGTTAGGGCTTAAGGGTTAAGGTTACGTCTAAAATAAGGTTAGGAGTTACGTTAAAGGGTTAGGGTTAGCTAACATGCTAAGTAGTTGCAAAGTAGCTAAAAAGTAGTAAATAGTTGCAAAGTTGATAATTAGCAAAAAAGCTGAAGTTGTCCGTGATGAGTTACAAGCATCTTTTGGGATGCTAGACATTTGCGTTATATGCTCACCCAAACTTATACTTTAAGCATGACACATAATTTTGTCAAAAAGTGATGTCCCTTTTCGCAAAAAAAAGGAATGCCAAGTATGTCACAGCCCTTTTTGTAACACCGGTTTAAGCATGAGTCTACTGCCACTTCCAACAGTCTGAAGAGGCTTCGTCTCATTGTCTCCAAAACTTTGATGGCACTCATAATAAAATCATTACGCTATTAAGTGAGGTTCAGCCTAGAACAGTTGATCAAAGTAACAGAAAGCAAGGCACATACTTCAATGATTATCTATGTTGAAGACCCTTACCCCCATTTGAAGCAGCTTCATAATTTTTCAACAAACAATGAACCTAGATAGTAGCTATGACAAACTGATAGATAGAGCCTGTTTTGGTTTACATTTTTAGGAAAAAGGGGGTCCTATTCTCAAACAATTGGAGTAGAGGCACTATCTTACATACTAGGCCAGGAAAGACCAGGGTCTGTATAAATCAGTGGAGGCTGGGGGGAGGAGCTTCCCCATCAATGTAATGTTAATCAATGTGATCTAAAAGGCAAAACTGATCCTAAATCGGCACTCTTACTCTGATAGGCTTGATGCATACTGCCCCAGTAGACCTAAGCTGTGTTCGAATACCCATACTAAAATACTGTATACTAAATACTTAAGGAGCACATACTGCATACTATCCGTTCATAGGGCTCCCGAATGGCGCAGCGGACTATTTAAAAAATAAAAAAAATGTTTTATTAACAACAAATCAATACATAAATCACATGAGGGAACACAAGCATACATAGATTACAAACAATAGACAATCGAGCTAGGGGGTACAATATCACATTACAATTACACAAGGACCTTAAGGGACATGCATATACTTACAATTCTAACAGCTTTTTTGTTAGTAGAGCATTGAGCATTTAACCGTCTTAAAATACAGTTCAATTTCTTTTTGTAGGGTACGAAAATGTGGTTTTCTGTTTGTAAATTTACATTTGTGTATATGAAATTTGGCCAAAAGAATAATGAAAATAATGAAATTAATTACATAAAAATGTTTCAGCTTATTTCTCAATTAGCCTAATATTAGAATGAGTGTTCCAATTCTTCCTATTTTCTTCTAAGGATATAACACACACACCTTTTTTCAACAATAACCGCTGTAGTTAGACCTGCACTGCAGCGTTGCCTTTGGCTGATACTACTGCTTTAGTTGTTTCCAATAAAATGTTACTTTGATATAAACTAAGCAGCAACAAAAAAAATATAGACCGAGATGAAGAGGTCAAGGCGAGAGACTTTACTCCGCCCAATATCTGTCCGCGTGAGAGAAGCCCGTTTTTTCTAATTACTTGAGGATTTTGATAGAATATACGTTTCGTAATGTTTAAGCTTTTACAAATGTACTGATATATGTGGATGCACGTGGCATTCTGGCAACTTTGAGAAAAACAACGTTGAGTTGTGCATGTTGCTACACGCGTACCTGCCCTATCATTGGCTATAATGGTCCCACCTGACCTTCACTGTCTTCATTCGTTGAGTACATGTATTTCCATTGTTAGAGTGGTCACTCGGCTCTCTTGTCAGTAGAATAAATAATATTTGCCGCTGGTCATGTGTATGAGTGGGAAGACGTCTTCAAATGACCCGCCTAGTTGCTGTTGAATTTCTAAAGGTGATTGGCTACGCTCTGTGAGGGTGGATTTCACTGACGCGTTCCGTTTGAACAATAAATAGAGCGAACAAGGCTCCTTCTAGTTCACAAGTCTGAGAAGACGCATGAAGAAGTTCTTGCTTCAACAGTGATTGAACGGAACTCCTCTGCCTTCGTCTCGCATTATCGAACATTCCGGATTGATAACACTTTCTTTAAGTATAATAGAGAAATAGTCGAATAAACCCTATTTTTGTACCGTTACTTTAGATATTAAAGAAAATCTGCCAAAATGGAGTCTCAGATCCGCCAGAACTATCACCACGATTGCGAAGCTGCCATCAACCGGATGATCAACTTGGAGATGTTTGCCTCCTACACCTACACTTCAATGGTAAGGTGTCTACCAAGATGACCGTTTTGTTGATTTACCTGTATTATTATGCCTGGGCCTAAATACCCTTTTTCACCTGGCTTTTTATTATATTGGCCTAGATAATTAATAGCCAATAAACTCTGTTGTGCATATTTGAGTTTGTTTTCTTCTCAAATGAAGCCGGGAATCTATCCTACTTTGGACAGGGCGCGTAACAACTCCTTGACAGGATAAATGGCAGGTTACCAAGTCGACTACAGACTAGACTGATTCATTCCTTTTATCAAGTTTCGTTTCCACAACAAGAACAGAATGCCGAGTCACGTTTGGCATATTTTTCTTCTAACCACGCTGTTTTGTTTATCCACCCAGGCTTTCTATTTCTCCCGTGACGACGTGGCTCTGCCTGGGTTCGCGCATTTCTTCAAGGAGAACAGCGACGAGGAGCGGGAGCACGCCGACAAGCTACTCTCCTTCCAGAACAAGCGAGGTGGACGCATTTTACTCCAGGACATCAAGGTGAGCCCCTGAACATCAAACACATTCAGATTGTAGACTGATAAGTCACTTTACTCCATGGAGTAAAGTGTCTCCAGCGCTAAGTTTATATAGAGAACCTGGAGTAGTCCTAAACATACTGCCTTTTACCACTGAACTGAAACTGTGCGAGGGGTGTAATTCTGTTCACTTTATCCTGACCGTAACATCTGATAGTAGTCCTTAACACTTCTGTTCACTTTGTCCTGTGTAGAAGCCAGAACGTGATGAGTGGGGCAATGGGCTGGAGGCCATGCAGTGTGCTCTGCAGCTGGAGAAGAATGTGAACCAGGCCCTGCTGGACCTGCACAAGATTGCCTCAGACAAGGTTGACCCCCATGTAAGTTATGGTGAAACCACACATCACATGTATGTATCACATAGAATACAGGTACTGTCTCAGGAATTGATCAGGGGTTTGATCTGATAACTAATGACACAGGATTGTGACCTGCTTCACATTCGCGCAATAGTCCACAGATGCACACTATGCAGCTAATGCGTAAGTTTGCAAAAAGGCCGTCAGGTTGTCTAGTGGTTAGAGCTTTGGGCTAGTAACAAAGGATGCTGGATTGAATCCCGGAGCTGACGAGGGAAAAATATGTTCTGCCCCTGAACAAGGCAGTAAGCCCATTGTTCCACATTAAAATGCAGTTGTAAATAAGTGTTTGTTAACGGACTTGCCTAGTTAAAAATGTTTACTGCAGACACCTCATCTGCACTTATGCCATTACCACCAGGCTCTTGTGTGTTACTGTATCTACAATGGTCTGTAGTCATTCTCTTGTCTGACCTGTGTTTTCCCTCTTTAGCTGTGTGACTTCCTGGAGACCCATTACCTGAATGAGCAGGTGGAGGCCATTAAGAAGCTGGGAGACCACATCACCAACCTCACCAAGATGGATGCTGTCAAAAACAAGATGGCAGAGTACCTGTTTGACAAGCACACCCTGGGAGGCCAGAGCTAAACCACTTCCATCCCAAGACTACGGCCTTCAGACCAGGACTCCTGGCTTCTCTGATAGATCCTACTGGCTTTGCATTTATAGGGAGGGGAGTGTTAAACTGTTGCAGTGCAACACAGCTGTAGCATTGGTGTTTCTGTTGACAACACTACTGTATTTTGGAGGCAAGGCTTCTTGTATAACAATTAAAAAATTATCACTAAAGGTTGTTGTTTTAAGTGTTGACCTGTAGTAATGGATGTTGTATCAGTCTATTCAGGTTCTTTGCTCTCTTACTGAGCATCTTCATACCAGTGACAATTGTAGACCTACTAGTGGCTGAGAATCATAACAATAGGAGAAGTTTAACATGCGGTTTATAAAGGATGTTACCTCTGACCACAGAGGGTGTCCTTCACTGTCTTGTAATAGAACCATGTCAACTAGGTCCATAGGAGGAAAATGGTTACCTACAGTTGATGTAGACCTTTACTATGGGCATCACAAGTTTATTAGACATCCTAGAGGTCAATCAAACCTGTTAGCCAGCTGTTATGGTGCATTATTTTTAGTGATGGAAAGTTTTGCATTTACTGACACAATTCATCTTTACTCTTATTTCATCTGGTAATGCTCTATAGTTCCCCCTCCAGCAAATTCTGAACTATATTCCAAATAGTAATTCTACAAGCCTCTCGTTCACCCTAAGGGGCTTATTGGAGCTGTCATATGGTCGCAAAGCTACTGGTAATTTACTGAACACTTTCATTTTGGTACTTGGCAGGCAAGGTTAACTTTAACTGACAAAATATATTGATAGACATTGTTAATGTGTCCATATGAGTTTTAAGTAGACCACTTGGTTAAAGGGGAAAATAGCCCAATGGGAAGTGTCTAAACAGCAATGGCATGTTCAATACATGCAACTTTTCACAACTGCCACCAATATTTACAACCAAGAAGTACGGTAAAATAATTGAGTACATATTTATGGTAATGGTATTCTTTAAGGTAAGGTTTCACAGCTTTCTTTGAATTATTTTACATGTGATAAGGCAACACAGGGCCATAGATTGGTGATAAGGAGTTACTCTTCATGGGGACTGAAACTAAAGGCAGATCTACACAATAAAACTAACATTACAATACAGATTTCACAACACATTAAGGGTTTGCCCTCAGGCCACTACTCTACCAAACAAAATCCATGTGTGTCTGTAGTGCATGTGTCTCTTCACAGTCCCTGCTGTCCCATAAGTTGTATTTGTATGTATTTTTAAATCTTTCTTTACTGCTTGCATGAGTTACTTGATGTGGAATAGTAGCCATGTCATGGCTCTCTGTAGTACTGTGCACCTGTTCTGGGCATAGGGACTGTGAAGAGACCTGGTAGCCGGTCTTGTGGGGTATGCATTGGTTTCTGAGTTGTGTGCTAGTAGTTTAAACTGACAGCTCGGTGCATTTAACATGTCAATACTTCTCCCAAATACAAGTAGTGATAATGTCAATCTCTCCTCTACTTTGAGCCATGAGATATTGACATTCATAATGTTAATGTTAGCTCTCTGTGTACATTTAAGGGTGAGCCGTGCTGCCCAGTTCTGGGCCAATTGTAATTTTCCTAAGTTTTGTGGCACCTGACCACATGACTGGAGAGTAGTCCAGGTGCGACAAAAACAAGGGCCTGTAGAACCTACCTTGTTGACAGCGTTGTTAAGAAGGCAGAGCAGTGCTTTATTATGGACAGATCTATCCCCATCTTAGCTGCTGTTGTATCAATATGTTTTTACCATGACAGAAGTTTATTCTCAACTTGTTACATTTCCACATTATCTATTACAAGATTTAGTTGAGGTTCAGTGTTTTAATTTTATGTCCCAAATACAATGCCTTTAGTTTTTTAAATTTAGGACTAACTTATCTCTTGCCACCCATTCTGAAAATGACTGCAGCTCTTAAGTGTTGCAATGATTTCACCTGCTGTGGTAGCTGATGTGTATAGCGTTGAGTCATCAGCATACATAAACACGCAGGCTTCAATCAGCACCAGTGGCAAGTCATTAGTAAAGATTGAAAAAGTAAGGGGCCTAGACAGCTGCTCTGGGGAATGCCTGACTCTTCCTAGATTATGTTGGAGAGGATTCCATTAAAGAACACCCTCTGTGTTCTGTTAGACAGGTAACTCTAGATCCACAATATAGCAGGGGATGTAAAGCCATAACACTTACGCTTTTTCCAGCAGCAGATTATGATCAATATTGTCAAAAGCTGCAGAGAAGTGCTTTGTTTATTTTTTATCTTTATTGAACTATGCTACCTTAAGTCGGTTAAGAACACATTCTTATTTACAATGACGGCCTAACAAAAGGCAAACGGCCTTTCACGACAAGAGAGACAACACAACACTACATAAAGAGAGACCAAAGACAACAACATAGCATGGTAGGCAGTAACAGGAGTCCGTTGTAACAGATAGGCCTACATTATTCAGTGTATATACATCCTTGGCTGAGTACCAGTGGAAAGTTTGGGACAGTCAAGTCAGTATGTTGCTAGCAACAAGATAATGTTTTGAGTTTATGATCTTGCTCACTGGTTCTCAAACCTAGTCCTGGGGACCCAAACGGGTGCACATTTTTGTTTTTGCCCTAGCACTACAAAGCTGATTAAAATGATCAACTCATCAAAAGGCTTTGATTTGAATCAGCTGTGTAGTGCTTGGGGAAAAACTAAAATGTGCACCCCTTTGGGTCCCCAGGACCAGGATTGAGAACCACTGATCTAGCTAATGATTAGCATCTAAATGTAGATGGGCAACCCCATAATACAGGTTATCATGCTTATTGCTAAATAACACACCTGCCTGATAATATGGACCGATATGTTATTTGGCATTTGTTTTTAGTAATTGCAGCTTAAGGTGGCAATACCAGTTATTGAGTGTAAGGGGGAAATGACTTTGTCACACAGGGGAATTAGGTGTTGCGTAACTTGGTTAATTAAATGAATAAAATAAGTATCTTTCTTTTGTGTTATTTGTAAACTCATGTTCCCTTTATCTAATATTAGGTTTTGGTTGAAGATCTGATAACATTCCGTATCAAAAATATGCAAAAATAGACCATGTACGACCCAAACATGATGAAGGGAACATATATAGAATAATGGGTTTTGACATTGGTGGTGACTTTCTTTTTATAGTTAGACAAACAGTTTAAAGTAATACAGAAATATATTGCTATTTGATTTCTGATTGACTAAATTGACAACATTTTCAGGAAAGTTGTTGTATTTTCCCTTCAATTCACCAGAAACAACCATTCACAGCTATTTATTTAAAAATACCTTAGTAAGTTACATAAGGTGCATAGTATAGTACACTGCTCAAAAAAATAAAGGGAACACTTAAACAACACAATGTAACTCCAAGTCAATCACACTTCTGTGAAATCAAACTGTCCACTTAGGAAGCAACACTGATTGACAATAAATTACACATGCTGTTGTGCAAATGGAATAGAAAACAGGTGGAAATTATAGACAATTAGCAAGACACACCCAATAAAGGAGTGGTTCTGCACGTGGTGACCACAGACCACTTCTCAGTTCCTATGCTTCCTGACTGATGTTTTGGTCACTTTTGAATGCTGGCGGTGCTTTCACTCTAGTGGTAGCATGAGACGGAGTCTACAACCCACACAAGTGGCTCAGGTAGTGCAGCTCATCCAGGATGGCACATCAATGCGAGCTGTGGCAAGAAGGTTTGCTGTGTCTGTCAGCGTAGTGTCCAGAGCATGGAGGCGCTACCAGGAGACAGGCCAGTACATCGGGAGACGTGGAGGAGGCCGTAGGAGGGCAACAACCCAGCAGCAGGACCGCTACCTCCGCCTTTGTGCAAGGAGGAGCAGGAGGAGCACTGCCAGAGGCCTGCAAAATGACCTCCAGCAGGCCACAAATGTGCATGTGTCTGCTCAAACGGTCAGAAACAGACTCCATGAGGGTGGTATGAGGGCCCGATGTCCACAGGTGGGGGTTGTGCTTACAGCCCAACACCGTGCAGGACATTTGGCATTTGCCAGAGAACACCAAGATTGGCAAATTCGCCACTGGCGCCCTGTGCTCTTCACAGATGAAAGCAGGTTCACACTGAGCACATGACAGACGTGACAGTCTGGAGACGCCATGGAGAGCGTTCTGCTGCCTGCAACATCCTCTAGCATGACCGGTTTGGCGGTGGGTCAGTCATGGTGTGGGGTGGCATTTCTTTGGGGGGCCGCACAGCCCTCCATGTGCTCGCCAGAGGTAGCCTGACTGCCATTAGGTACCGAGATGAGATCCTCAGACCCCTTGTGTGACCATATGCTGGTGCGGTTGGCCCTGGGTTCCTCCTAATGCAAGACAATGCTAGACCTCATGTGGCTGGAGTGTGTCAGCAGTTCCTGCAAGAGGAAGGCATTGATGCTATGGACTGGCCCGCCCGTTCCCCAGACCTGAATCCAATTGAGCACATCTGGGACATCATGTCTCGCTCCATCCACCAACGCCACGTTGCACCACAGACTGTCCAGGAGTTGGCGGATGCTTTAGTACAGGTCTGGGAGGAGATCCCTCAGGAGACCATCCGCCACCTCATCAGGAGCATGCCCAGGCGTTGTAGGGAGGTCTCAACCTTTAAGTCTCTACTGAAGACTCATCTCTTCAGTGGGTCATATGATTGAGTGTAGTCTGGCCCAGGAGTGGGAGGGTGAACGGAAAGGCTCTGGAGCAACGAACCGCCCTTGCTGTCTCTGCCTGGCCGGTTCCCCTCTTTCCACTGGGATTCTCTGCCTCTAACCCTATTACAGGGGCTGAGTCACTGGCTTACTGGGGCTCTCTCATGCTGTCCCTGGAGGGGGTGCGTCACCTGAGTGGGTTGATTCACTGATGTGGTCATCCTGTCTGGGTTGGCGCCCCCCCCCCCCCTTGGGTTGTGCCGTGGCGGAGGTCTTTGTGGGCTATACTCAGCCTTGTCTCAGGAAGGTAAGTTGGTGGTTGAAGATATCCCTCTAGTGGTGTGGGGGCTGTGCTTTGGCAAAGTGGGTGGGGTTATATCCTTCCTGTTTGGCCCTGTCCGGGGGTGTCCTCGGATGGGGCCACAGTGTCTCCTGACCCCTCCTGTCTCAGCCTCCAGTATTTATGCTGCAGTAGTTTATGTGTCGAGGGGCTAGGGTCAGTTTGTTATATCTGGAGTACTTCTCCTGTCCTATTCGGTGTCCTGTGTGAATTTAAGTGTGTGTTCTCTAATTCTTTCTTTCTCTCTCTCGGAGGACCTGAGCCCTAGGACCATGCCCCAGGAATACCTGACATGATGACTCCTTGCTGTCCCCAGCCCACCTGACTGTGCTGCTGCTCCAGTTTCAACTGTTCTGCCTTATTATTATTCGACCATGCTGGTCATTTATGAACATTTGAACATCTTGACCATGTTCTGTTATAATCTCCACCCGGCACAGCCAGAAGAGGACTGGCCACCCCACATAGCCTGGTTCCTCTCTAGGTTTCTTCCTAGGTTTTGGCCTTTCTAGGGAGTTTTTCCTAGCCACCGTGCTTCTACACCTGCATTGCTTGCTGTTTGGGGTTTTAGGCTGGGTTTCTGTACAGCACTTTGAGATATCAGCTGATGTACGAAGGGCTATATAAATAAATTTGATTTGATTTGATACAGGCATGTGGAGGCCACACACACTACTGAGCCTCATTTTGACTTGTTTTATGGACATTACATCAAAGTTGGATCAGCCTGTAGTGTGGTTTTCCACTTTAATTTGGAGTGTGACTCCAAATCCAGACCTCCATGGGTTGATAAATTAGATTTTGTTGTCAGCACATTCAACTATGTAAAGAAAAAAGTATTTAATAAGAATATTCCATTCATTCATATCTAGGATGTGATATTTTAGTGTTCCCTTTATTTTTTTGAGCAGTGTATATGTTCCTGCTGTTGTCTCCTTCCCTTTTTCCTTTTCTTCAAATCTGGTATCAGTCGGTCTTCACCCATTCATCACCCTTCATGTCTGTTTCTGCAGTCACAAAACTGCGCCTCCTTCCACCATTGTCACTGTGATAACAGAACAGAACTACCTTGAGACCAACGATGGTGGATAAATGATAGTTAACAGAGGCTGTTTACCACTGTCTGCTTAAGGAGGTGGCTCCTTAAGCAGACAATGCGATAGTGGTCTGCTTAGTTAATTGACTTCCATTTGGGGAAATTGAAGGAGTGGGCTGTCTTGCTTCCTCTTCCGTCTCTGCTTGAGAATGCTGAGTCACAATGACAAGGCAGAAATACAGCCAGGGCAGAGCCTGAGTCAGTCCATACTGTAGTAGAACCAACAGGAGGTTATGACAGGAATAAGCAGGGGAACAAATTTGACTGGGGACAGGGGGGACATGCATTTTTGTCCATCCCCCCCAGTTTTATCATTGGAATGTGATACAAAACGAGACAACGGTGTGCTTTTGAACCATGCGGATCCCTCCGAGCAGTCGGGAAGGCTGTTTGCAGTGTTTATTTAACGCCACCAAAATATAAATATGTATGTCCCCCCCCACATCTAAAACCAATGTTGCGCCCCTGGTGGGAGGGAGTAATAGGGAGAGAGGGGGAGGGGGAAAGAGTAAAGAAGAAAAACACTGTCACCCTTCAGAACTTCAATAGAAAGAGTTATGTAATGGTTAACCATTTACGGTATTACTTACTGTTCACAACTTTGTGCGGCTGGTCACGTGATGGACCCTGTCATGACTTTAACAACTTAACACAGGTTCTCGGGGTTGAACATTACAGAAGAGATTTGCATAGAGAAATTAAGACAATTATTTGCCAATTTCAATTTTAATCCTGTTTGCCATTCTGCTAAAATAAGGTCACTTAGAACAACCTGGAGGGGTAGACGTAACATAGTAAAAGTATATTTGGGAATACTTCAATTAGTATGATATGTATTCATTTGTGGCTGTCCATCATCAATTTGGTATTATAATAAATGAATGGTAATTCGTACAATATGTTACGAATTGCAATTTGTACAATATGTTACGATTTGCTAAACATATGATATGTTACGAATTGCAATTTGTACAATATGTTACGATTTGCTAAACATATGATATGTTACGAATTCCAATTTGTTGTGGCTAACTTTAGCTCAATGGCTAGGTGTAACGTTAGCTAGGTGGCTAAAATTAGTTAGGTTAGGGCTTAAGGGTTAAGGTTACGTCTAAAATAAGGTTAGGAGTTACGTTAAAGGGTTAGGGTTAGCTAACATGCTAAGTAGTTGCAAAGTAGCTAAAAAGTAGTAAATAGTTGCAAAGTTGATAATTAGCAAAAAAGCTGAAGTTGTCCGTGATGAGTTACAAGCATCTTTTGGGATGCTAGACATTTGCGTTATATGCTCACCCAAACTTATACTTTAAGCATGACACATAATTTTGTCAAAAAGTGATGTCCCTTTTCGCAAAAAAAAGGAATGCCAAGTATGTCACAGCCCTTTTTGTAACACCGGTTTAAGCATGAGTCTACTGCCACTTCCAACAGTCTGAAGAGGCTTCGTCTCATTGTCTCCAAAACTTTGATGGCACTCATAATAAAATCATTACGCTATTAAGTGAGGTTCAGCCTAGAACAGTTGATCAAAGTAACAGAAAGCAAGGCACATACTTCAATGATTATCTATGTTGAAGACCCTTACCCCCATTTGAAGCAGCTTCATAATTTTTCAACAAACAATGAACCTAGATAGTAGCTATGACAAACTGATAGATAGAGCCTGTTTTGGTTTACATTTTTAGGAAAAAGGGGGTCCTATTCTCAAACAATTGGAGTAGAGGCACTATCTTACATACTAGGCCAGGAAAGACCAGGGTCTGTATAAATCAGTGGAGGCTGGGGGGAGGAGCTTCCCCATCAATGTAATGTTAATCAATGTGATCTAAAAGGCAAAACTGATCCTAAATCGGCACTCTTACTCTGATAGGCTTGATGCATACTGCCCCAGTAGACCTAAGCTGTGTTCGAATACCCATACTAAAATACTGTATACTACATACTTAAGGAGCACATACTGCATACTATCCGTTCATAGGGCTCCCGAATGGCGCAGCGGACTATTTAAAAAATAAAAAAAATGTTTTATTAACAACAAATCAATACATAAATCACATGAGGGAACACAAGCATACATAGATTACAAACAATAGACAATCGAGCTAGGGGGTACAATATCACATTACAATTACACAAGGACCTTAAGGGACATGCATATACTTACAATTCTAACAGCTTTTTTGTTAGTAGAGCATTGAGCATTTAACCGTCTTAAAATACAGTTCAATTTCTTTTTGTAGGGTACGAAAATGTGGTTTTCTGTTTGTAAATTTACATTTGTGTATATGAAATTTGGCCAAAAGAATAATGAAAATAATGAAATTAATTACATAAAAATGTTTCAGCTTATTTCTCAATTAGCCTAATATTAGAATGAGTGTTCCAATTCTTCCTATTTTCTTCTAAGGATATAACACACACACCTTTTTTCAACAATAACCGCTGTAGTTAGACCTGCACTGCAGCGTTGCCTTTGGCTGATACTACTGCTTTAGTTGTTTCCAATAAAATGTTACTTTGATATAAACTAAGCAGCAACAAAAAAAATATAGACCGAGATGAAGAGGTCAAGGCGAGAGACTTTACTCCGCCCAATATCTGTCCGCGTGAGAGAAGACCGTTTTTTCTAATTACTTGAGGATTTTGATAGAATATACGTTTCGTAATGTTTAAGCTTTTACAAATGTACTGATATATGTGGATGCACGTGGCATTCTGGCAACTTTGAGAAAAACAACGTTGAGTTGTGCATGTTGCTACACGCGTACCTGCCCTATCATTGGCTATAATGGTCCCACCTGACCTTCACTGTCTTCATTCGTTGAGTACATGTATTTCCATTGTTAGAGTGGTCACTCGGCTCTCTTGTCAGTAGAATAAATAATATTTGCCGCTGGTCATGTGTATGAGTGGGAAGACGTCTTCAAATGACCCGCCTAGTTGCTGTTGAATTTCTAAAGGTGATTGGCTACGCTCTGTGAGGGTGGATTTCACTGACGCGTTCCGTTTGAACAATAAATAGAGCGAACAAGGCTCCTTCTAGTTCACAAGTCTGAGAAGACGCATGAAGAAGTTCTTGCTTCAACAGTGATTGAACGGAACTCCTCTGCCTTCGTCTCGCATTATCGAACATTCCGGATTGATAACACTTTCTTTAAGTATAATAGAGAAATAGTCGAATAAACCCTATTTTTGTACCGTTACTTTAGATATTAAAGAAAATCTGCCAAAATGGAGTCTCAGATCCGCCAGAACTATCACCACGATTGCGAAGCTGCCATCAACCGGATGATCAACTTGGAGATGTTTGCCTCCTACACCTACACTTCAATGGTAAGGTGTCTACCAAGATGACCGTTTTGTTGATTTACCTGTATTATTATGCCTGGGCCTAAATACCCTTTTTCACCTGGCTTTTTATTATATTGGCCTAGATAATTAATAGCCAATAAACTCTGTTGTGCATATTTGAGTTTGTTTTCTTCTCAAATGAAGCCGGGAATCTATCCTACTTTGGACAGGGCGCGTAACAACTCCTTGACAGGATAAATGGCAGGTTACCAAGTCGACTACAGACTAGACTGATTCATTCCTTTTATCAAGTTTCGTTTCCACAACAAGAACAGAATGCCGAGTCACGTTTGGCATATTTTTCTTCTAACCACGCTGTTTTGTTTATCCACCCAGGCTTTCTATTTCTCCCGTGACGACGTGGCTCTGCCTGGGTTCGCGCATTTCTTCAAGGAGAACAGCGACGAGGAGCGGGAGCACGCCGACAAGCTACTCACCTTCCAGAACAAGCGAGGTGGACGCATTTTACTCCAGGACATCAAGGTGAGCCCCTGAACATCAAACACATTCAGATTGTAGACTGATAAGTCACTTTACTCCATGGAGTAAAGTGTCTCCAGCGCTAAGTTTATATAGAGAACCTGGAGTAGCCCTAAACATACTGCCTCTAACCACTGAACTGAAACTGTGCGAGGGGTGTAATTCTGTGCACTTTATCCTGACCGTAACATCTGATAGTAGTCCTTAACACTTCTGTTCACTTTGTCCTGTGTAGAAGCCAGAACGTGATGAGTGGGGCAATGGGTTGGAGGCCATGCAGTGTGCTCTGCAGCTGGAGAAGAATGTGAACCAGGCCCTGCTGGACCTGCACAAGATTGCCTCAGACAAGGTTGACCCCCATGTAAGTTATGGTGAAACCACACATCACATGTATGTATCACATAGAATACAGGTACTGTCTCAGGAATTGATCAGGGGTTTGATCTGATAACTAATGACACAGGATTGTGACCTGCTTCACATTCGCGCAATAGTCCACAGATGCACACTATGCAGCTAATGCGTAAGTTTGCAAAAAGGCCGTCAGGTTGTCTAGTGGTTAGAGCTTTGGGCTAGTAACAAAGGATGCTGGATTGAATCCCGGAGCTGACGAGGGAAAAATATGTTCTGCCCCTGAACAAGGCAGTAAGCCCATTGTTCCACATTAAAATGCAGTTGTAAATAAGTTTGTTAACGGACTTGCCTAGTTAAAAATGTTTACTGCAGACACCTCATCTGCACTTATGCCATTACCACCAGGCTCTTGTGTGTGACTGTATCTACAATGGTCTGTAGTCATTCTCTTGTCTGACCTGTGTTTTCCCTCTTTAGCTGTGTGACTTCCTGGAGACCCATTACCTGAATGAGCAGGTGGAGGCCATTAAGAAGCTGGGAGACCACATCACCAACCTCACCAAGATGGATGCTGTCAAAAACAAGATGGCAGAGTACCTGTTTGACAAGCACACCCTGGGAGGCCAGAGCTAAACCACTTCCATCCCAAGACTACGGCCTTCAGACCAGGACTCCTGGCTTCTCTGATAGATCCTACTGGCTTTGCATTTATAGGGAGGGGAGTGTTAAACTGTTGCAGTGCAACACAGCTGTAGCATTGGTGTTTCTGTTGACAACACTACTGTATTCTGGAGGCAAGGCTTCTTGTATAACAATTAAAAAATTATCACTAAAGGTTGTTGTTTTAAGTGTTGACCTGTAGTAATGGATGTTGTATCAGTCTATTCAGGTTCTTTGCTCTCTTACTGAGCATCTTCATACCAGTGACAATTGTAGACCTACTAGTGGCTGAGAATCATAACAATAGGAGAAGTTTAACATGCGGTTTATAAAGGATGTTACCTCTGACCACAGAGGGTGTCCTTCACTGTCTTGTAATAGAACCATGTCAACTAGGTCCATAGGAGGAAAATGGTTACCTACAGTTGATGTAGACCTTTACTATGGGCATCACAAGTTTATTAGACATCCTAGAGGTCAATCAAACCTGTTAGCCAGCTGTTATGGTGCATTATTTTTAGTGATGGAAAGTTTTGCATTTACTGACACAATTCATCTTTACTCTTATTTCAGCTGGTAATGCTCTATAGTTCCCCCTCCAGCAAATTCTGAACTATATTCCAAATAGTAAATTCCAAATAGTACAAGCCTCTTGTTCACCCTAAGGGGCTTATTGGAGCTGTCATATGGTCGCAAAGCTACTGGTAATTTACTGAACACTTTCATTTTGGTACTTGGCAGGCAAGGTTAACTTTAACTGACAAAATATATTGATAGACATTGTTAATGTGTCCATATGAGTTTTAAGTAGACCATTTGGTTAAAGGGGAAAATAGCCCAATGGGAAGTGTCTAAACAGCAATGGCATGTTCAATACATGCAACTTTTCACAACTGCCACCAATATTTGCAACCAAGAAGTACGGTAAAATTGAGTACATATTTATGGTAATGGTATTCTTTAAGGTAAGGTTTCACAGCTTTCATTGAATTTGAATTATTTTACATGTGGTAAGGCAACACAGGGCCATAGATTTGTGATAAGGAGTTACTCTTCATGGGGAATGAAACTAAAGGCAGATCTACACAACTAACATTACAATACAGATTTCACAACACATTAAGGGTTTGCCCTCAAGCCACTACTCTACCAAACAAAATCTGTGTGTCTTCACAGTCCCCGCTGTCCCATAAGTTGTATTTGTCTGTATTTTTAAATCTTACTTTACTGCTTGCATGAGTTACTTGATGTGGAATAGTAGCCATGTCATGGCTCTCTGTAGTACTGTGCACCTGTTCTGGGCATAGGGACTGTGAAGAGACCTGGTAGCCGGTCTTGTGGGGTATGCATTGGTTTCTGAGTTGTGTGCTAGTAGTTTAAATTGACAACTCGGTGCATTCAACATGTCAATACTTCTCCCAAATACAAGTAGTGATAATGTCAATCTCTCCTCTACTTTGAGCCATGAGATATTGACATTCATAATGTTAATGTTAGCTCTCTGTGTACATTTAAGGGTGAGCCGTGCTGCCCAGTTCTGGGCCAATTGTAATTTTCATAAGTTTTGTGGCACCTGACCACATGACTGGAGAGTAGTCCAGGTGCGACAAAAACAAGGGCCTGTAGAACCTACCTTGTTGACAGCGTTGTTAAGAAGGCAGAGCAGTGCTTTATTATGGACAGATCTATCCCCATCTTAGCTACTGTTGTATCAATATGTTTTTACCATGACAGAAGTTTATTCTCAACTTGTTACATTTCCACATTATCTATTACAAGATTTAGTTGAGGTTCAGGGTTCAGTGTTTTAATTTTATGTCCCAAATACAATGCCTTTAGTTTTTGAAATTTAGGACTAACTTATCTCTTGCCACCCATTCTGAAAATGACTGCAGCTCTTAAGTGTTGCAATGATTTCACCTGCTGTGGTAGCTGATGTGTATAGCGTTGAGTCATCAGCATACATAGACACGCAGGCTTCAATCAGCACCAGTGGCAAGTCATTAGTAAAGATTGAAAAAGTAAGGGGCCTAGACAGCTGCTCTGGGGAATGCCTGACTCTTCCTAGATTATGTTGGAGAGGATTCCATTAAAGAACACCCTCTGTGTTCTGTTAGACAGGTAACTCTAGATCCACAATATAGCAGGGGATGTAAAGCCATAACACTTACGCTTTTTCCAGCAGCAGATTATGATCAATATTGTCAAAAGCTGCAGAGAAGTGCTTTGTTTATTTTTAATCTTTATTGAACTATGCTACCTTAAGTCGGTTAAGAACACATTCTTATTTACAATGACGGCCTAACAAAAGGCAAACGGCCTTTCACGACAAGAGAGACAACACAACACTACATAAAGAGAGACCAAAGACAACAACATAGCATGGTAGGCAGTAACAGGAGTCCGTTGTAACAGATAGGCCTACATTATTCAGTGTATATACATCCTTGGCTGAGTACCAGTGGAAAGTTTGGGACAGTCAAGTCAGTATGTTGCTAGCAACAAGATAATGTTTTGAGTTTATGATCTAGCTCACTGGTTCTCAAACCTAGTCCTGGGGACCCAAACGGGTGCACATTTTTGTTTTTGACCTAGCACTACAAAGCTGATTAAAATTATCAACTCATCAAAAGGCTTTGATTTGAATCAGCTGTGTAGTGCTTGGGGAAAAACTAAAATGTGCACCACTTTGGGTCCCCAGGACCAGGATTGAGAACCACTGATCTAGCTAATGATTAGCACACTGGGGTAAATGTAGATGGGCAACCCCATGCAACCCCATAATACAGGTTATCATGCTTATTGCTAAATAACACACCTGCCTGATAATATGGACCGATATGGTATTTGGCATTTGTTTTTAGTAATTGCAGCTTAAGGTGGCAATACCAGTTATTGAGTGTAAGGGGGAAATGACTTTGTCACACAGGGGAATTAGGTGTTGCGTAACTTGGTTAATTAAATAAATAAAATAAGTATATTTTTTTGTGTTATTTGTAAACTCATGTTCCCTTTATCTAATATTAGGTTTTGGTTGAAGATCTGATAACATTCAGTATCAAAAATATGCAAAAATAGATAAAATCAGAAAGGGCGAAATACTTTTGTACGGCACTGTATATTGAGTGTATAAAACATCAAGAACAACTTCCTAATACTGAGTTGCAAACTCCCCTTTTTCCCTCAGAACAGCCTCAATTCGTTGGGGCAAGGACTCGATCTACAGGGTGTCGACAGCGTTCTACAGGGATGCTGGTTCATGTTGACTCCAATGCTTCCCACAGTTGTTTTACATTGGCCAGATATCACTATATGAGGTGGATCATTCTTGATACACACAGGAAATTATTGAGTGTGGAAAACCAAGGGGTTTGGTGGTGATATTCTAAACTGTTAGGTAGGCCAACAGTTTAAAGTAATATTGAAAAATATTGTTACTTGAGTTGTGATTGCGGTATATTGGCCAAATGATCAGGAAAGTTTTTGGTGTATTTTTCCTCCAACATTCATCAGAAACAACCATATTACAGCTATTTGTTTAAAATGCCTTAGTAAGTTAAACAGTTTGTTACTACTGTTCTCTACTTCTTCCCTTTTTTTCCTGGTCTCAGGACGTTTTCGCCCACTCATCACCGCTCAAGTCTGTTTCCACAGTCATGAGACCTAGTCTCCTTCCACCATTGTCACGGTGATAGTGGAAAAGAATGGCCTTCAGGCCAAAGATGGTGGGTAAATGAAAGTTGTTCAATCAGGCCGTTTTCCATTGTCTGGTGAAGGGAGGAGGGGGGGGGGGGGGGGTCACCATAGACACCAATGCGAAAGCGGTCTACATCGTCCTTGACTTCCATTGAAACAGAACCATTGAGGGAGTGAACATCTTGCTTCCTCTTCCGTCTCTGTTTGGGTCTCCAGAATGCTGAGTCACAATGACAAGGCAGAAATGCAGCCAGGGCAGAGCCTGAGTCAGTCCATACTGTAGTACAACCAACAGGAGGTTATGACAGGAGAAAGAGTGGGAAGGAGGGAGAGAAATAGGAATAGAGGGGGAGGGGGAAAGAGTACAGACTAAAAACGCTGTGTCACCCTTCAGAGAGAAGAGAGAAAGAGTTCTGTAACTGTTAATAATTTGCAGTATTGCTATCACTTCTGTTTATAACTTTAACTTAAGAACATTCTTAGTTAGTACGATTACTTTGTAATGCTAAGAGATGGATAAAAATGCACAGGGTGGGTACCTGGAGGAAAGTAGGGGAGGGTCATGCTTTTTCAATTTCAGTCAAGGGGAGGGTTTACTATTTTTAAAATCTAGTCCAGGGGAGGGTCATGTAATTTGAAATGTATGAAATTTCAATATTTCTCAGTGTTTTAGAATTAGTTGCTTATTAGGCTATATATCGATGCCCGATTCCACCTGATTCTCTGCTGGGCGTGAAATATGAAGTGTTCATAGCCTTCAGGCTACAGGCTACGAAGAGCATCCTCAGAGAAGCACAGAGCAAATATTTCTAAGATAGCTGCTGGGATAGCGTAAATACAACTAGACAGCATTACACACTGCAATGGATATTCCAACCCTGAGGCCTGCTCTGCCCTTGCTGATCAAACCCTTTTATATTGCTGCCTAACCAATGCTGTGTTGTGTAGGTCTACAGTGGCAGTTCATGGGGGGGAGTCAAAGATTTCCTCAGAAAATTATTTTTGATCAGGCCTCCTCCAAAAAATTGTAACGGTCGGCTGTGGTGGAAGAAGAGGACCAAAGCGCAGCGTGGTAAGTGTTCATCTTCGTTTTTAATAAGAATAGTGAACACTGAAACAAAAACAATAAAACGACAAACGAACAGTCCTGAACGGTGAAATAAAACACAGAACAGAAAATAATCACCCACAACTCAAAAGTGAAACCAGGCACCTAAGTATGGCTCTCAATCAGGGACAACGATTGACAGCTGCCTCTGATTGAGAACCATACCAGGCCAAACACAAAAATCCCAAATTATAGAAAAAGGACCATAGACTACCCACCCCAACTCACGCCTGACCATACTAAAACAAAGACAAAAACAAAGGAACTACGGTCAGAACGTGACAAAAATGCAATATCTTGCGAGTAGACTAGCCTATAGCCTATGTTCTGTTCAGTTTGAGAAGGAGAGCATTTGAGGACCGGAGGTCGACTTTGATAGCTTGCTACTACTATAATTGATTTGAAGAAAAACAATATGTTTCTTGCCCATGATGCATTTATCTGAGTCATTGACATCGCAACAAGCCCGATTTTAGTTACTTACATTGTGGTGCTGAAACTTGAAGCAGCAGTCGCGGCACAATCAATTGGAAATGGACAGCTGATAGTGCAGAAAATTGGCAAATAAGAGTAGGAATAATTCATTTAAACCGTCTTCATTTAATTAGACTTTACTAACAACAAGAGTGCTTTGGGTTGGAGCCTATTTCTTCCTATTTAAGAAACCTGTTTGACAGACAGAATTAGGCTAAGTCAGAACAGTAGGTTAAGTTATGAGGGGGGAAAGGACCCAATTATTAGCGGAAGGGACATGGGCTACTAACAGCTTACTACACAACATACACTTGGTATTACCTTCTTAGCTACAGTATGCATATCTTCCTGGCATATTACATATTACAGACATATTACATACATAATTTATGCCTTTCTGGACTCACCTGTTTGTGATGTGCTCACATGAACGGGAAGGTGGCGCGGCGGTCCTTCGTGGGAAAAATGTGTCATCAAACTTTGTCATCAAATTCTGGCATTCTCTGGATTTATGGTGCTTTCAACACAACTGAAACATCTACACAAAATATAAGGTTGAATCATGAAGTCAGTGATCTTCAGGTTGGTATCAAGATATGGGTGGCCTGTGAAGCACAATCCAGCTACGCTTGGAAGATGCAAGTCTACACAGGGAAGCCGACCGGTGGGGGCCCAGAGAAGAACCAGGGGATGGGGGTTGTGCTTGATGTGACAGATGAACTAAGGTGGCACAATGTCACGTGTGACAATTTCCTCACCTCTTATGAACTCAGGCAGCAGCTCATGAAGAAGAAGATCACCGTTGTTGGCACAATTAGAAAGAACAAGCCTGAGCTCCACCATCTATCCTTGCAACAAGGGGGAGAGAGGCCTTCTCATCAAAGGTTGGCTTCACCCCCACTACCACTCTAAGAATGTGGTCCTCCTGAGCACACTGCAAAAAAACAGCTGAGATCAGTGATCGTGAGGACAGGAAGCCAGCCATCATCCTGGACTACAATCACAACAAAAGAGGTGTGGACAACCTGGGCAAGGTGATTGGAACTTACAGCTGCAAGAGGATGACTGCCTGCTGCCCCCTGGTCATTTTTTGCCCCCTGGTCATTTTCCATAACATCATTGATGTGTCCTCATACATTGCCTTCGAAATACGGAACAAGATCAACCCTACCTGGATGCCTGATAAGCGGAACAAGAGGAGGGTGTTCCTGGAGCAGCTGGGAAAGGCACTTGTAACCCCACACATTCAAAGAATGGAGTGGCTCCCCCGCACAGCAGCCTCTGCAGAGCTTGCGAAAGCTGTTCAGGGGGCTGAATCTTGTACTGATCCACCTGAGGCTGCAGCTGGGCCAGTCAAGAGGAGGAGATGCCAATTCTGCCCCCCCAAGGAAGGACTGTAAAACAAATAGTATGTGCTGATTAAATTCAGTCTTTCTGCTGTGTGAAGAGAGAATACCCAGATATTCACAAAGTTTGTGACACATGACAGGTTGTTCCTTTGGCAGTGATTACAGCCTCAAGTCTTATTGGGTGTGACGCTACAAGCTTTGCACAGCTGTATTTGGGGTGTTTCTAGAAATCTTCTCTGCAGATCCTCTCAAACTCTGTCAGGTTGGATGGGGAACGTCACTGCACAGCTATTTTCAGGTCTCCAGAGATGTTAGATCGGGTTCGGGTCTGGGCTCTGGCTTGGCCACTCATGGACATTCAGATACTTGTCCCGAAGCCACTCATGAGTTGTCTTGGCTGTGTGCTTAGGGTCGTTGTCCTGTTGGAAGGTGAACCTTCGCCCTAGTCTGAGGTCCTGAGTGCTCTGGAGCAGGTTTTCATCAAGGATCTCTCTCCCATCTATACAGAGGAACTAACCGCCTTGAAATTATTTATTTTTTTGTCAATATTCTGAACAAATATTGTAATCACTGTTCTGCAACATATGCTTCAACAATTAATGTATTTGCTGTGCTAGACCTAAGGGATAATGTTAGCTTTATAATTGTTATTTTATGTTCAAAATCTAGAAAACCATGCCAGATTGCTAGCAAAATTAGCCCTG